>NC_046664.1:72699995-72719130 GCF_010883055.1 Belonocnema kinseyi | reverse complement strand
AGGGAGCTCTTCTTAATATTTTGACACCAAAATCATGTCGATACACCTTACCGACTGCGAGTAAAGCCACCCACGCTTTAACTTGACAGACTGTACACACTGACGCTTTGATCAGCTGTCCATGTTGCCTACAGCGCCCGCTAGAACGCGCTGTGCATTACTTTTGGGAAAACCCTCGTATGATTAGACGTATCAAAATAACAATGAATGCAAAGATAATGTTTACTTTATAATAAGAATAAATTTATTTTAGATTATGTTAATATGAAGGAAGAACATTTTTCTAATATTTAATGTCATGTTCATATCGTCTGGATTTTAAACTGTTGAAACCGAACATCTTGACAAGAACTGAACATTAGAGATTTTAAAAGTAAATTCTATTTTACTCTGGTCTGAAAGAACATAAAACAAACTCTAACGCAATTACAATAAGAATTATTGAAGATTTTTGAACCTTCCGAAAAAAGATTCTAACAAAACATTTATTTTATTTATCCAACGTTATCTCTATTTTACCTATTTAAGTAATCACCAGAACTTAAAATAAATTCAGACTTTCTAGCCTATACCCGGATCTAGGTTAAAAATCTTATTTCGAGTTAAACTCCAAACTATTTCTATAAAAATATCAAATAATCACCAGTTTCACAAAATTGCACGTCTTTAAATTGATTCACATAGCTAATTTTACTTTTCATCAATAAAATTATGGTACAAATGAAATCATTATGGAGCAAGAAACTAACTAATAATTATATAAAATTATTATACTTCGTCATAAATAAGCCTTTAATGGTCGGTGCGAACTCGCATTTTACAAAAATATTGCAAGTTGTCATGTGATGGGTTAATCTAAAAATACTGTCTACTATGCTGGTTGGTTCGTGAAATGAGGATTACGTACGAGCCTCGTGATTAACGAATTTTTCTGCAAGAAGAAAAAAAAATTATACCTATAGACAAAAAATTGAAGATGCCTACGTCACGGTGACTAATAAAGCTCGATTTGTAATTTAAGATGTTCAAAATGCAGTAGTTTAAAATTATATCATGACATATATACAGACAAACCTGTATTTAATGATAATTTCGGGACCTAGCGCTATATTTAATCCAGAGTCTCGAAAATATTTTGTCTCTCCTGTTTTTTCACTTTCTTGTTTCTCTGTTTCGTGACGCTTGAGTGAGTGCCACACATCCTCTCGCAACACCACTCACCTATCCCCACCGCGCGGTGCGAATTCTCGGAAACATTATATCCACGAACACTAAATCAAGGTTTAAATGTTTTTTTATTTGCCGTATTTTTTTTAGACATTTGAAAGTCGGTAGAAGGATGGGCGTATGTTCGGTTATATGAATAATCATAAATTACTTAAGATTTGTTTACTTATGTTTTCATTCCGGAATCATAGAATGTTGGAAAATGCGCGACGCCTTCGAACGCGACAGGTGCTTTTCACTTTCGACATTTTTAATAATTTAAATCACACTTTATTATTTAATACAGATGAACTCGCAACAAATAAAACTCGCCATAATAATGTAAAACCACCCTTCTTGTGATGTACTTGTGTTCAAGAAGTTCAATATGGTACGTTGGTAAAAAATAAATCACTGTAATTTGAGCAAATATTATCAAAATCGTTGAAAACTTGGATTTACACACTAGATATGCCTTAGTGACGCCTACAAACTGAAGAAAACCCTTAAAACTCACTATTGTTTAATAATATTTAATTGCAAATTAAAAACGGTCGGTAACCTTGTTTTTTTTTAATTAGCTGACAAAAAGTATCGAGTGAACTTTAAGAGTCGAAACAACAAACTCTACGTACCAAATAACTAAATCGAAATCTATGCGTCCAAATTTTCCAAAACCAGCATAGGAGTAGGGTCTCCTAATTCTACTGCGTGATTTGAACTAGATTGCGGAAATTCACCCTGTTGTAGCCAAAATATAATTTTCCAAGTTGAGTAGGGTGATCATAATTGATTTTTGGAAAGTAGGATAAAAATATTTGAAAAATGAGGAACTATAGGACAACATTTTTTTTAAAGAGGACATAAAAGTTAGAAAAAAAGTACAAAGTAGGACACAATAGTTTAAAAAGAGGACAAAGTAGGATATAGTAGAATACAAAGAATTAAATGAAAGAGAGAATTTTCAAACACATTTTGCAAATGAACGATTTTATTAAATTTTATCAACGCTTAACATTTTATATTTTTATTTTTGAACCCTGATGCATTCTTATCCGTATCATAAATGCACACATATATATTTTTCGTACAGTAGGATATTTGATAATACTGTATATTGTGAATTGACATAGAAATCGTTAAACGTTGACAAAAAAAAGGTTCAAAAGTAGATTGAAAAATAAAAATTCATCACTTGAAAAATGCGGACAAAAACCCTGACAAAGTAAAAAATCCTGTAGGACAGCTTACACAAGCCCTTAAATAAGGACGCATGTCCGGGAAAATCCGGACGGATGGTCACTCTAAAGTTAAAGCCAAACTTGTAATTGGGCACAAATTTGGCAATTTCCACGCAGGTTGATTCGGTTTGTTTAACTATTTTCATCATCCCGTGTGCCAAAATTCTGGGGAACTGATCGGGCCCAAATTACTCAGTCTAATTGCCAATGTCGTGCTAACTGGACGAACTAATGTGATGCTTAATAGAACTGTAATTTTATTACACTGAATAGGACTAGACTAGGCGAGCTAATTGGATGCTGAAGTGGCCTGAGAATTAGGTGCCATTGAGTTGATATAATAATTAAAAGAATTAATGTTTGAAAGATTATATTTTTATTTAAACTTGTTTAAAATATAAGATAGTCTCTTTTGTATTCACTTTTAACCGTTTATACATATTTGGTATGATATTAATATTAATTTTTCGCGTTTCTTTTCTTCGCCTTTTTCAATAACCTGAATTCTTTCTAGTCTTTCGCATTTGCGATGGTAGTTCCTAAATCTTTAAAGAACTTTTTTTCGGTGAGCTCAATTTTCTCTTAAAATTGTAGTGCGATGACGAAACATCTTAATACAAACCTAATTTGATTTTTGCAAATCTTTTAAGTCTGCTTTTCAATATGGCGGTGAAAGAAACGGTGTAACACAGAAAAAACTGAAGTTAAATTTTGTTGCATGTGAAATTTCCCGCTGTTAAAGTTTACATGCTATTTGGAAGTGAGAAAATTTCGGTAAAACATGTAGAATCAGTAACAAAAAACACGAACAAAATCTGTTCTTACTGATATATTTCCATCGATATAAATTAGGCTGTTGTAGAGGAATTAAAACTTACTTCATACCATTCAGAAAAAAGCGCAAAAAGAAACTGACAGGTGGGAATCCCCGGTTCTCTCCAATTCAATGAAGTTAAACGAGGATAGATAGCGCTGGCGTCGCAATCCTCGCTACATCTCGAATAAGAATGGAGCGATTATAAGGCGAAAGATTATCCAGGCAAGGCTAAAAATCGAAAATTATCTTCGATTCATTTAAATTTTATCCGGCAAGTTTAATATTTTGTGCGGTGAATCTTTAAAACAGAATCGATGTAAACTTTATCTTTCGTTTTTTCTGTGAATCAGCGAGCCAAGTGCGCGATCAAATTTTATCCAAAATGCCGGAACAATATAAACTTTCAACTTGTATTTGTCGTTTTCACTAGAGGGAAACTCTTTATTTTGCATGAATGAAACCAATTCGTACACGTGTATTTTGTCTTTAACTTTGTCTGTATATTTTAGATATAAAATAACTGTCTGTTATGAAATAGAGACTACATTATTGCAACAATATTCTGATAATATTTAACAAATTACGAAAAAAAAGTGTACAACCATAGTAGCATTAGTTTATTGTAATGATTTTCAAATCTAACCACAAATTTTGTTAATCAAGGAGCACGTGTTTTTTATGATTGAAATGGATATGGAAGTATATAAAAATCCTATTGGTTTTATGTATTTTCATCGTATTCATGTTTGCTATTCTACACTATAAGTTTTATCCATCAATAGATCATTCAGCTGCATCAAGCTGCACTGCATTAGCACAAAAATGACGTATGATTACGTTTTGTAAAATGTCGACGCCTTCTTCCGAAATGGAGCCTCGTACTCTACTGCGCATTCGTCGCACTTGGCATTTGATTGCTCACTATTCGCGGGCAATTTAAAATACTAAAAAATAAAACTTAAGTGCATATTCGTTACTATATTCGCTGTCTGCTTTAATATCAATTTTGCACGACTACTTCATTTCCTAAGCAATAGTTTTAAGCATTTCATAGCTTTCATAAAATACTTTTTTTTTAAGCAGATACTTAAAAAATTTGAAATTTTGAAAATTTCTTAACTATACACAAGGCTAAAATTGCCCGACACATAAAACCCGATTAGACTATCTAAGTGAAAATGACCGTCTTTTAAATAAAGTTTATTGTTCATTCTTGGTCTTTTTAAGCATCATAAGAAGTTTTCAAAGAAGACCAAAAAATTTGTTTTGGACACTTAAAAAATTTTTGATTATAAGAGTCACGGGAATAAGAGCACGGGAACCCTATTTAGACCATCTTGATTAGACGGATTGGGTTCAGCCCCAATTGGACTTAACGCCGTGTGACGAGAGGGTCACGTGACCAAACCTGGTCTTCAATTTTTCTTTCACAACTTACGTCTAAACGAAATGAGGTATCGCTCTGAAAGTTTGAGAAATGAAAGAGGAGGTAATAAAGTCCATGTTTCTGCTTTGTTCCGGTGGAAATTTTGAGCAAAAATTTTTTTTGAAGAAAATACCAGTGGAAGTTTTCTTTCCCAACTTACATCCACACGGAATGAGGTATCGTGTTAAAAATTTGGCACGATGAATAGAAGGCATGCAAGAATTTGTCTCTGGTCCTAAATAATTAGAATAGTGAAAAAAGTTTTTTTTAATTTCTATTTTGTAAAAATACCGACCATGCTGTCATCAAACCCTGCAAGCAATTTGCAGTGTTGTTAAAGGACTAGTTATGAGGTTTACATTTATCAAAGTAGGGCAAAATAACAAAAATCGGTCAGAAAAATTATGCACAAATAATGGAAAAACTAATGTTTGCACTTGAAATGCAAATAAACATGCTTGGTCTGACATACGTATCAGTCTGGTATCAGCTATGTCAAAGCAGCACTAGCGCAGAGTGTAGACAACTTCGAACTTTTAGGTGTTTATAGGTAAAACAGATTGCATAATTACCGTCAGAGAAAGTTGAAAGTCAAACTTCTGCTGTAAAATCTAAATGCGCCCGTCGATAATCAAAATTCGCATAAATAAACTTTTTTCTTCCTCCAACTCTTTGCAAGGCCACAAACGATCCTTTAATATTTATTAACTTTTTTTCAAAAAAACTTTCTGCGTTATTTAAACTTGTTTTTCAATGTGGGTGAAAAAATATTGATATTAGGGCTCACTTGATCATCTTTTATACTTATCACATGGCCTTGCCCCAAAAGATTTCCACGCGGAATTTGTTTCAACCCACTGTTAATCACACAGCTGCTGAAACCTCTACCTAATCTGAGAATATCTGTGACTGAATCAGGAATTTAAATATCTGTCAAATTTAAAAACCAAGGATCTTTATCTCCTTCTTCAAATATTCTGTGCAAATTAAAATTTTGCTCCTACGAATCATAGAAGACGGAAGAGACACAAATAGTAAATGAGTTTATATTATACAGTCCTCCCAGTGTTTACAGCATCGTCTTTAAGTAGAAACATTCCCGTAGTGAAATTGCATGAGTGCGTTGGAGTGTTTGCGAAGGCATGTCTTTGTCGAGGGCGTTTACGGAGAAGACAAACGCAGACGATTTGCAAGGAACTTCGTCCGTCATTGACTACAGAGCTGGGTAAGAGTCGGAAGCGACTAAATGATTACGCGATGACCTAGTTTGCCTTACCATTCTCACCCTTATAGCTTCAGCAACCAACTCCTTGCGACCGCCTCGACGAAAACCGTTTACACTAATTTCCGTCTGGAAAGGTTCGATTTTCTTCACTTGCGTCAAATCCATTTGCAGCAGGAGTAATAGTAAAACGAATAGTACTATCTGTAGTCTGGACTGACGCCTATTGGCTTTAGGTTTTCGCGTCTCATTCGATTAGTTGCCGGCAATCTTTTTCCGCTCTCTGCGAGAGAACGAATGGATTTAGTTCGTCGAGCAATTCTCTCAGGGTACAACCTTCCGGACAACAACCTCTCTCTGCAGGACTCGGCCAGGTCATTACAAGATTGCAGATTATTACAAACGACATCCAAGGGATGTCGAGTAAATAATATTCCTCTTCGACTGAAATAATTATTGTGAATAATTTTTTTTTTTGAACAACTGACTTTTAAGGCTAGCTAATGAGTGAATCACGTGACCAGGCTCCTACCTTAACGACAATTTTTTTATTTCCTAACTTATTTTCACACGAAGCGCCAAATCGATTTGAAATTCTGGGAAAATAAATAAAAGCACTAAGAAAGGTGGGCCAGGTCCTAAATTTTCATAATAATAAAAAACAAAAAATTATAATCATTTTTATTTTCTCATATACATTAAAATTTAGCACCAAACCCACCTTTCTCAGTACTACTTATTTATTATCCAAAATTTCCATTTTATGTGGCGAATCAAGTGTACATGAGCCAGGAAATAAAAAAAGTGTCAGTAAAGTAGGAATCTGGTCACGTGACCCTCTCGCCACATAGCCTTAAGAATTGAATTTAAAAACGATGGAGACATAATTTTGTCGTCACATCTCTTAACCCGATCCGGTTATCGTGGGTCGTTTCAGACCCATGCATTTTTTAGTAAATGCAAATTTAGGAGGTGGTTGTGTTTATAACTGAAACTTAATTATTTTTTAAATTTCTTTGCAATCTTTATGTTTTGCCCTTAAAGGAGAACTTCTTAACGGTGTACAGGAATTTTATCAGATTTTTTTATTGATAATTGAGCGTTTTAACATGACTTGGGTCTAAGACGACCCACTATAACCGAACATAAATAACGTAACCGCTCAAGGGCTTACTTTTGTTGCAAATTTAACTGTTTTCTTGAAAAGGCTTAATTTTTAGTTGCAAATTTAACTGCCTTGTTGAAAATTCGCATTTTTGGGTAAAAAATTCAACTCATTGTAGTAAATTAACCTTTTGTTATTTTTTCTGAAAAATTATTTTTTTTATTTAAAACTTCAAATTTTTCGGTATAAATACTAATTTTTTTCTAGAATGCAAATTTATTTGTTTTGTTGAAAATGTAACATTTCCTAGAAAATTTACTTTTTGTTTAAAATTCATACTTTTGGTTTTGGAAGTAATCACAATTTACCTACTTTAGCAGAAATTAGATTTTCCTTGGATAAAAATGCAATTGTTTGATTAAAATTTAAAAAATTTAGTTTAAAGGTCATAATTTTTGGTTGAAAATTCTGCTGTTTTGTTGATAATTTTAATATTGTGTAGAAAATGTACTTTTTTTTTAAATTTCATATCATGATGTTAAACCGACAACTGAAATCTTTTCTGGATGAAAATTCAACTACTTTGATATATTTATTTATTTTCATATTAAAAATTTCATCTTTTTGTTGAAAGTTTAACCATTTCGTAAAAAATTTACTTCTTGTTTCAAATTTATATTTTCTAGTTGATCTGTTCTAGCAACAATTTTATTATTGTTTCAATGAAAATGCCATTTTTGATCTTCAGTTGAAAATTCCTCTGTTCAGTTAAAAGTTTTACTATTTTGTTAAAAATTAATATTATTCCATTGAAAATTCGACTAATTTGGTAAAACTGAAAGTACCTTGTTAAAAAATAATGTTTATATTGAAGGCTTATGACTTTGGTTTAAAATTTAACGATTTATTGGAAATGCCTTTTTTTGTTATGTTTGAAATTAACTTTTTTACTTAAAATGTAACTTTTCCATTTTTTAAGATTTTTTTTTGTTAAAAATTCTCCTTTTTTGGTTAAATAAATCTAATTTTTTGGATTGAAATATCATTTTTGTTGGGTAAAAAAGCATCAGTTGTGTGGAAAATTAATTTTTTGCTAAAAAGTCATATTTTGGTTCGAAAATTAAATTTTTGTAGAGGAAATTCATCTTTTGCCTTGAAAGTTCAACAACTCAGATAAACTTTTACGTCCTTCCTGAGTGAAAAATCTTTATTTTTAGAAAATTCGTCTTCTGGGTTTTAAAATTCTTTTTTGTCGTATAAATTTCATCTTTTTTGATTTAAATATAAACTATGACACTTTTTTTTGGTACTTTATCTTTTCAGGTTGAAAATTTAACTATTACACTAAAAATTTGATTATTTTCTTGAAAATTCAAGTATTTAGGTAAAAATTCATCTTTTATAGTAGAAAAGACATTTGTTCTGTCTTAAATAAATTAATCCATTTGAAAATTTGTATCTAAAATAGGGTTTTATTTCCTTTATAATTTTTATTTATTGATGTTTATTAATGGACGATTAAGAGGGAAAATTAACATGTCATGCACTTTCTTTTTATTTTCTTTAATGTACCACAAACATTGAGTCTTTTTAAAAAGGTTATTTAATCTAGAAAGAAAAATTGGAAGTAATTGAGCCAGAATATTCCTTTTAAATAAGTTTTGTAAAAGAATTTCCACAAAATATTAACAAAATGTCAATTAAATCTGCAAACGTCGTACATTTTGTGAAAGTTTATTTCGAGAATCATCATTAATTGTCTTAGCCAATAGCCCTGTATTGACCCGAATGCATACTAATTAACTGTAATGCATTCAAATTACCATGAATACATTTAATTTACTCGAAACTAGCTGCATCAAGCTAAACAGACATAAATTATCCCGAGCCATTAAAACTAGTCGAACGATCCATAAACCATCTATACAGTAGCCCTCCTTAAAGGAAATTAAACTTTTTTTATTTTTAGAAGAAAATTCGTAACAACATGCACGCAAAGAAAATCAACTTGTTTAACAGAATTTTAGAAAAAAACTTAAATACTTAAAAAACTTAATACAGGAAAAGCATGTTTAAAAAAAAGAGTTTTTAACAAATATACTTTAAAAAGTCAGCTAGAGAAACAGAATCTCACAAAAGAATTTCAATCTTACTAGATAATTAACATTATAAGCTTTAATTAAATTATAGAATAATCATAAAAAATTATTTATTGTATCAGTATCACACTTTTCATTATTTTCCATATGACCTTTCACTCTATACTTCAAAAACGTTTTGTTCATTTATATCCCTCATTTAGTTCCTTGACTATATTCGATTGCGGTAAATCATTAGACAATCTTGAGAATCTAATTCTAAATTCCTCTAATTTATTACTTGAATATTTGTTAATATTTGTTTCAAAATCTCTGATAACTCCTTATAACTGAACAAACTTTTTCAAATTAGAATTGTTAATAAACCATTTACCCATCATAAGAATCCCAGTTATAACAAAGTTTGGCGACGTCTTTACGACATCGATACGATATCGTTACGACAACTTTACGACATTCTGTGTCCATGTCGTTAAGGTGTCTTTACGATATCGTAAATAAGTCGTATGATCTGACGATGTCTTTACTATATCGCAAAGACACCGAAACAACATGGACATAGGATGTCGTAAAGTTGTCATAAAGATGTCGTAACGATGTTGTAAAGACGTCGTCAAGTTTTGTGCCCACTGGGATATTAATGACATCCGGCAATATAAGAATCCTTGAGATATCCAGAAACCGGGGGTCAATTTGGTCGCTTGAGAAAAAAGAGTGAATGTTAAAATTAATTTTTTGTACATCCTTTAGGTCCTAATAACATTGAAAAATGTTCTGTTATTTCTAATAACTTCATTATTCAGTTCGTTATCATTAAAAGTACATTTTTTAATTATAAAAGAAGGAAGTTCTTTATTTAATTTTTCAAAACAATGTTTTTTTTTTCATTGAAACTATACTTGTGTGGCAATTAATAATGGCCAAAAGGTTTTGCAGTTGATATCTGTTTCGTTTTTTGTATCATAATTTCGTTTTAAACAAACGCCATGAATTTTTTATAAAACTATTTCGTGATTCAATTTGTTTTAATTTTTCTCTTAACAGCTTAATACGTTGAAATTCTTTTTCAAACCAGTTTGTCAATTTGATTGAGGCATGATCTCCAACTTCTATCAATTTTTGCTAAAATTTAATGACGAAGATCAGAATGTTCTATCCAAGACAAGTGACTCGACAATAAAAGATATAAAAATTTTAACCAATTTTGTTGAAAACCTAATTAGATTTTCATTAATTGGGGTCGGTTTTCATCTCAAATTTCAAAATGAAATCTACAAATAATCCATTTTAATAGAAAAAAATCATAGGGAACGTTATTATGAATCAAAAAAATTGTGCTTTTTAATTAATACTTATTTTTGGGAGCCCAGTGGGCACAAAATTTGGCGACGTCTTTACGACATCGTTGCGACATCTTTACGACATCCTATGTCAATTTCGTTAAGTCGCCTTTATGATATCGTAAATATGTCATATGATCTGACGATGCCTTTACGATATCGTTATGACACTCTAACGAAATGGACATAGGATGTCGTAAAGTTGTCCTAAGGATGTCGTAACGATGTCGTAAATACGTCACCAAGTTTTTGCCCACTGGTAGTGCTTTTTGCTGGAAATTACAGTTTTTTTTTTTTAAATAATTGTAACCTAAAATCATAAATGCTCATAGAAAATTTTATATTACTAAAAATTTTAGGTTTCATTAGTTTATTTTCGCAAAAAAATATTATTTTCAAACAAAAGTCATCATCAAGTTTCCCTATTTTCGACATTTTAGGTTATGTTAGTACTTTACGCCAGAAATAAGTATTTTTAATCCCAAATTATTGTATTTGAAAAATAAGACCTTTTTCCAATAATTTATGTTTTTTGGTTTTTTAGCATTTTTTACCGTTTAGCGTTTTCAAAAAACAACAAAAAAAAACAAAGAAAAAGAAAACATGGCGTTTTACAGAAAAAAATTATACTATCAAAATAAAAAAAAATTATAATTTGTACAAAATTAAAAATATTTTAACATTCTTTGGATTGAGTTAGTATTTTTCGCGTGAATTTTTGTTGTTGTATTTTAATAAAAATATTATGATGAAAAAAATATTTAAACTTTTTCAAGAAGTTTAGGTTATGTTAGCCTCTCAAAACAAAATTTGGCCTTTAAAATAAAAAAGAAATTATTTTTTAAAGAAGAGTTGAAATTGAAAAAGAGTTTTAGATTCTACTAATGTTTTTCACAGAAAAGCGTTTATTTTAACAATAGTTTGAAGGGTATGAAGGTTCATAATTTTTCTAATTATTTTATTTCTAAAAAAAGATTGTCTTTTGCTCCGCTAGAAATTTTCGATCAATCTTTAGTTACGTTGCCCTTTAATACCAAAAACTGCTATTTTAAAAAAAAGGTACCTATAATCTAAACAAGATTTATATTTTTCAACAATTTTGGAATATGCTATTTTTTTAATCGGATATTTCTAATATAAAAGAAAATATATATTTTATAGAAGATTAACAAAAAAAACTGAATAAAAAAAAACTGATATTTTAGAACAAGGGTCACAGAAATCTAAAGAAGATTTAGAATATTTGATAAATTTTGCTTTATGTTAGTGTTTTTCGTTGAAGATTTATATAATTATAAAAAAAGAAAAATTTTTAATTTTAAAGGATCTTAGACTATGCTAGTATTTAACACTAAAAATTGGTATTTTTAAACAAAAATCATTAAATTTCGAACATTTAAATTTTGTAAACAGTTTAAGGTTACGTTGACATTTTTTACGCGAAATCGGTTATTTTAATCAAAAATTAATAGATATAACAGTATATTTTGAATTTTTAACAAATTTAGGCAATCTTGGTGTTTTCCACTAAGAAATATTTTTATATATTAAAAATCATTAGCCTTAAATTCAATACTTTATTTTTAAAATTATAAAATTTGCAATCTTGGACAATTTGGTTGTGTTATTATTTTTTCTCAAAAATCAAAATTTCTATTGAAAAAGGCATTAGACTTCAAAGAAGGTTTATCATTTTCGAATGATACTATGTTCGTTGGCGTTCTTAATCGAAAACCGACATTAAAAAAATTATTGTAATTTGAAAAAATGAATAATCTTTTAACAAGATCAGGTCAGTGTATATCGTTGCAAATTGTCATTTTTTATTAAAAAATTGCATTTCAAACATTACTTGTAACTTTCAGCAATTTAAAGTTTACGAAATATTTACAGTTTGAAATCATCTTTTGTTATTTTATGTTAATTTTTGTGTGTGTCAAAAATTGGTTTCATTAATGAAAAAGTCATCAAACTTTTTAGATTAGCATCATTGTTCAGATTATCACCCAGCTTATTAAAACATAATTATTGTACAATTTTTCATTTCGTAAATATTTCATACTAGAAATCGGTTCTTTTGGTGAAAAGTTATTGGATTACAAACAAGGAAAAAAAGCTTTAAATTATTTTATGTTCTATTAACATTTTTTTACTGGAAGTCGGTGATTTCAAGTCTATAACATTATGAAGTAAGGTTAATTTTGATACCCTAAAGTTCTCTAAATTGATAAGATAAATTACTTAAAACTCTTCCAAAATTCAGAAATTAGTTCAAGCCTTAAAAATTTCTAGATTCTAGTTGAAACTACCAGCATCAAGTGATTTCTACTATAAATGTAAAAATGTCCCCATTTGCCCCACGTTTCCGAAAATTCCCCGTTTGAAAATACGTTATTCTGATTTTTTCGCCCAAATTTGTTAGTTGATAGATACCATGAAATAAAAAAGTTCTTTATTAGAATTCATCTTAAATTTTTTAATTTTGGAAAAATCATTTTTTTCGCCTAAATAATACTTTATGATCGTAAAAACAATATATATTTGGGCCTATATATGGTGCAGGTCTCGCAGATAAGAGATAAAAAACCCAGCGGACACAAAATTTGGCGACATCTTTACGACATCTATACGACAATTTTACGACATCTCATGTCCATGTCGTTATAGTGTCTTTACGATATCGTAAAGGCATCGTCAGATCATATGACATATTCACGATATCATAAAGACGACTTAACGACATGGACATAGGATGTCGTAAAATTGTCGTAAACATGTCGTAATGATGTCGTAAAGACGTGGCTAAATTTTGTGCCCCCTGGGAAATCAAGGATTCAAGTATTGGTTCAACTTAAACGGGTTTTTCTCGAAACAACTTTTTTCAAACTGGGAGGACCTATTACTTGAACACCGCTGAATTGATCGATTTGAATTTTTGACAGTAGCTATACAATTAAATTCTCTATGGAATCACGTACTCTTTTTTTGATTTAATGCCACCTTTTTTCATCAGCAATTTCCTGCTTATTTTTTGAAAAAAAATTGATTAATTTTTTTAAAAAGTCACTATGGCTACAAAACTTTACTTAAATAATGCCCTACGTAGTTCTATACCCAATAGTACATAAATTATAACAAATTTTTATTTTTTGTTTTGGGTCTTATACTTTACGATAGAACCGTCCTGCCGTGAATGATAAAAAAGAGGATTTTAAAAACGGGCTCTCTCGTCGCCATTTTGTATCGAAATTAAAATTAAACAAAATTTTATTCTAAAATTTTTTTTTCATAGAATAATTAACAAATTATTTTTGTTTTCAGACCTACCATTTCGTTTTTTACTTGACGGTTACATAATTCTATCACTTGATATTATTTTAATGTACACAAATATATCTTGGACACTAATTCTAACCTCTATAAATAAAAAATAGAGAGAACTATAACAATAAACATTTTTAATTGAAGAAGATTTCAATGCAGTTCTCAGTTTATGCTCAGAATATTCTGATCGTAAATTCAATAATGTTTTTTTATAAGCAGACTTTTGGACTCCCAATGGGACCTATAATCTGTTACAGCTACTAATATTTCAATGGAAAATATTGAAAAGAAATTTTAAATCACTTAGACCATCAAATTATTTTTTAGTATAAATACATCGACGATACACTAATTTGCCTTCGAAAAAATTAGGTAGATGATATCCTTCAAAAATTTCATTCAGAAAATAAAAATTTTAAATTCACTACTGAATTGTCAAAAGAAAAAAAAATGAATTTTCTAGATATAACACTCGCAATAGACAATGATAAAATTATGACCAATTGATACAGAAAACCTATATGTTCGGTACGTTTTCTGAACTTCGCTTCGCATCATCCAATATATAATGAAATTGCCCAGTTGGCACAAAATTTGGCGACGTCTTTATGACATCGCTACGACATCTTTACGACAACTTTACGTCATCCTGTGTCCATGTTGTTTCGGTGTCCTTGCGATATCGCAAAGACATCGTGAGATCATACGACTTATTTACAATATTGTAAAGACACCTTAACGACATGGCCATAGGATGTCGTGAAGTTTTTCGTAAAGATGTCGTAACGATGTCGTAAAGACGTTGCCAAACTTTGCGCCCACTGGACGGTGTAATTTTCGGGTAAGCTGATAGAGCGACAAAATTGTCGGATACAAGATTTCATGATGAAAATTTAAACATGGTAAAAAATTTCTTATTAAAAAATGGGTATCCCATTGTCTTTCCAAAATTGAAGATAGCTATACCTTATAAAACTGCTACAGAAGTAAAACATGCAAAAAACAAATTACGGATCTTATAAATAAAAAAAATATATTTTAATGCCATATATTAATGGTTTTGACAAAGTCCTTCTTAGAATTTGCAATTGAAAGAGCAACATTCGAACACAGAAAAAACTAGCCAAGTAGGCACAAAATTTAGTGTCTTTACGACATCGTTACGACATCTTTAAGAAAACTTTACGATCAGATTATATGACATATTTACGATATCATAAAGACGACTTAACGACATGGACATAGGATGTCGTAAAGTTGTCGTAACGATGTAGTAACGATGTCGTAAAGACGTCGCCAAATTTTGTGCCCACTGGGAGGGGTTCACTCATGTTGCGGCTCAAATGAAAGTTGGTGTCATTTGGAACTAGAGCTCCAATGGATACCTGTAGAGACCCAAATGGGTTCGTTTACAGCGCACTTGAAAAGAACAGCATCAAGGCTTGAAAATTTGGGTTGGTAAGTTAGCGATTTACAGACTATGTCGGTAAAGCAAACCCAAACTATATTAATATTTATTCATTTTTCTTCTTACTTGCTAATCTTTACTTATTTTAGAATTTTTAAGACAAAATTGGCTTAAGTCTACACTATCTTCAAATTACCATGATTTAAAATAATTGGTTAATTTACAATTGGAAATCTAATGCAATTTTATTTATTGTCCGTAAAAATTTATTACTTAGCTAACCCGTTTTAACCTACTCTTAAAAGTTATGAAAAATTAAAAAAATTATTCACATAATTTTATTGAAAAAATCTTTGATGTGCAATTAATAAACTTTTGTAATTAATTACTATCAAGTGAATCTTTTAGAAACATAGTCTTCACCAAGCAATATTAAGATCATCTCAGCCAATTAGCCGTTATTAATATTTTGAAATATTACAATGACCTTTTGTTATTTTAAATTAAATTAAAGTAGACAGGCTTCAGAAATATTAATTCTTGTATTCATTTTTGCAACAACCCTTAGTCACTCCTAAAAATATATTTGTACTTTTAAAAAGTAACATATGTAATTGCACATCTTCCCATAACAGCAAACATATTACTCAGGATTACATTGCGCATTCTGTTCGTTATACTTAGAGTACCTTTTAACGAAGGCCTGTTTGGAATTAATCCTGGAATTAATATTTTTCATAGCATTCATTTCTAGCTGCTTTGTTGATTTATGGCAAATTTGATTGGTTAAGGACCTAGAAACGAACTCGATGTTTCAAATTAATTCATCAGTTTATTCAAATTAGACCTCCGTAAAAAGGTACCCTTACTTTATTAAGTTGAAAATATACTTAAGGTAAATTCTTGAAATGAAGAAAGAAATTCAAAAGGATTAATGCAAGATTCCCTTTTTAATAATTGAATATTATTGATAACGACTTATTTATAAATGTGAGCATAAAGAATTCGTTTATCGACCAATGACTCACGACAAAAATTTTCTTGCATATGAATCAGTGCTCCTAATTTTTGGAACTTTTTAAACTAGGCTTGCTTCGCGCCAGCAACACGATTTGATACTTTAAGCGCGCGCATTTTAAATTAAATAAATATTCAAATGTTATATTTATGATAAATAATGATTGGCAAATGCTTCGAAAGTGATTTATTAATCCAAAAATTGAATTTTTAGTGACAGATGAAAGAATATTGTGATTTTATTACAAAAAACGTTTTTTTTTATTTTAACTTTAGAAAAAAACTAAATTTTCCATTTATTTTTAGTAGGGGAGAGTACCTAAATATAAGATACCAACTCTGTTTGACGTGATTGTTGGAATTCTCTGCACTGAATTTAAAAGTAATATAGGTAATTTTAAAGGAAATTTAGTTTGTCATAAGAAGTACAAGTGAAAAATTTTATTAAAAATTTTTTTTATGCTAAAATACAAAACATGTAAAAAAGTGCTTTTTCCAAACTCGTCAAACTATTCTCATAATATGAGATAACCCAGGAAATATTTAATAAAATCCAAAATAAAGTATTATTTTAAATGAAAAACTTCATTCTATTTTTCCGAAGTATAAATTTACTGCTATTCAGATATATTTAGTTTTTGCAGTAGTCACAAACACTTTTGTAACCAATTTCCCCCGTGCAGCCACAGTGTTATAAAAACCACAGGTATCTCATATTACGAGAACCACACTGTGCAACTATGCACTTACTATGTCTAACCTGTACAATGAAAAACTTCAACACGATCGATATTTTCCTACTTAGTTATTCAATCCCCATCACCCCAGACAAACTTTACTGCTAAATACATATTTAATGAATAATAAATAGGGTTTAAAAAATTCCCTTCCAAGAACTCGACTTCCATCGATTTCACAAAAAGTTCGCCTATAATCTTTAGAAGCCCAATAAAAAATGGACTATAACACGAAATTACTCTTTCTTCAAGAGCTACAAGTTAGTGATAGAAACAACAGAGTGGGTCTCTTAGTTTAGCTGATACCCCGCTTTCTCATATTACGAGAATATCTCATATTCGAGTACTCTCCTCTAACTTTATTGATTTTATTTTAGTTCGAATTGTTGTGAATGAAAACAATAAAAATGCTAAAAAAAATGATTTCTTTCTCTGATCTCGGAATTCATAACGTCTTTTTAATTAAAATTTAATTAAATTTTTATCTGTCACTTCAAAATCTTATCTTAGGATTAAGGAATTACTGTTAATGCCTTTTATAACAATTACTTACTGTAAATGTCACATTTGAATATCAACACTATTCAAAATCAACGCGCCAACAGTAACTAATCGTGTTGCCGGCGCGACGCAAACGCAGTTCAAAAAGTTCCCAATATTGGGAGCACTGATATGAATAAGCATTTATATTTTCAAGTTTGCTACATAACCGGCAAATGATATTTATCAAGTCATTATATCTATTTTAATTACGTTATTATTTTGTAATTTAATTATCTTCATTAATTTATGACCACCAGAGTTTAATTACATGTGTGATGTAAGGTAAATATTATGTTATTAATTAATCATAATATCGAAGTGGGCAAAGCGAAAAATAGATTCTTTAGGAATAGGCTCAATTACATTTGAGATCCTTTCGAACGCCAAGTATGGTATTATTTAGAGCTTATTTATCGTTTTGGATTGTTTTTCAGCAAGTATGGTTCATTTTTTTTGCAGCTCCTTTGGAACCAAAAACGGGTTTCAATGAAAACATCAGTTTTTTGTGTGAATTTTTGTTGTTTTTTTTAATATTTTGAATAGGATTTTCTTACCAAACGTTAAATATTCAGTTGACAAATTTCATTTAATAAATACCACTTATAAACCATCATGTTTAAATTTCAAAGCTTTACATATATATATAACCATTCGGTTCGGTTTTGATTCCTCTAGAATCAAACCGAGGGGCCTATGACAAAGCCACCGAACGCGTCCTTGGGTTGCGGATAGAGAGTCCCTGTACCAAGGGTTTTTACTGAATATGGTTTTAAAAATATATAGGCAGTCGCAGACAATTGTCCAGGGGTGGTCCCGAAGGAATTAACCCCCAAGCGGAGGTGTGAAAACCGTGTCGAAAGCTGAATGGCACCTGGGTGAGGTGTCTAGAACGGTGACTCTGGGATACCGGGCGACCTCTCAGAGTACGCAGCCTTATCCTTGCATGCGGGGCTCTACAAGGATTGACAAACCCCTTTCCCTAGCTTCTCGTGGGAACAACAATGACAACACCAAACATAGTTGTAGTAAGTGCCGTTCAAAACAACAGAACGCGCAGGGCTCCCGACAATGGGTCGGCCAACAATGCCGACCAATCTAGAGCTGGGGAAGCCAACGAAAATGGATTCAATGCGATGGATCGGCGGGATCTCGCGACCTTTGGGTGGACAGAGCAACTGAATCACGACTTGCTAGAGTGTTACGATGCGAGTGTGGTCCGTGAGCGGGGTTACATGGCACGGCTGAATGCTCTGTGGTGCGAGAAACAGCCGGAGCTATCGCACTTTTCTCAGCAACGTCTGCGAAACCCTGCTGAACTACTCCGTAAAAGGGGCTATGTAAACGGAACGCCTACTCTACCACAGCTAGAACAAGCCGGCAACAAAGAAAGAGAGGCGACACTAAGACCAACCGCGGGCAGGCATCCAATAGATGGAAGAGCGATACTTTACGACCCGGAGAAACATCAACACTAAGGTTTCTCTCAAGCCTAAAGATCTGGCTGAAATGGATGACGAGCTTCGTGGACATTTTTCCGGTGAATCCGAGCTCTGGGCTATCAATTCTTGTGTGTATAATGCAGCGAGAGCTTTGGCCGATGCGAACCGTAAAACAAAACCAACGGCTGATCATAAGACCAAAAGACGAATG
>NC_046664.1:72698274-72699895 GCF_010883055.1 Belonocnema kinseyi | reverse complement strand
GAACGATATACTAAGGAAATTGGAATGGAATTTGGGTTAGACAAATGCGCCAAGGTTTATTTGAAGCGAGGAAAACTTAATGGCATCCCTGAAGATCCTGAATTCGTTGATAGAAGCGTCATACGACACCTTTGCGCTGGAGCGACTTATACATACCTGGGCGTACCACAGAGCCGCATTCAGTATGTGACATCTATAAAGGATACTCTCCGAAGCAGATACGAACGTCTCATCTGACGGATTTGGTCTTCCGAACTGTCGGCGAGGAACAAAGTATCTGCAACGAACATGCTTGCCCTCCCGGTACTACTCTATTCATTTGGAGCAGTTCCATGGACGAATAACGAGCTCAGATCTCTTGATATCGGGACGAGAAAGGTTATGCACATGAACAAAAGCATGCATCTTAAGTCTTCCGTTCCGCGACTGTACATCTCACGCTGTGAAAGTGGTCGCGGAATATTGAGTCTTGAATGTTTTCACAACGGGATTATTCTGGGTACAGCACATAGAGTTGCAAATGGAAGAAACCCTCTTCTTAAAATGGTCAGGAATCACGAAGAAGTGGGCAAAGGAGCATTTCTGTACAAAGCCGCGGAGGAGGCTGCTGAAACACTCGGACTTGACTTCAGTATTAGAGATAAGCAAAATGCATCAAATCTCATCTATCTCGAGTACTCACTCCTGAAAGCCCGGATTAAGAAAGCACAAGAGAAAAACTTTCGTGAACAGCTCCTCGATAAGAGGATGCACGGTATCTTCCACAGAAATATGAAGGACCAGTCAATGTCTTGTGAGCTAACGTTTACTTTCCTTAAATCGCCCGGATTGAAGTCTGGTACAGAGGGTTTCATTTTTGCATGCCAAGACAGTTTCATTTCCACCTTAACATATCGTCGCCACATTTTGAGCCAAGACATTCCAGATGATAGCTGCAGGGCGTGCCATGCACACCCCGAGCATTTAGCTCACATACTATCTAGTTGTCCAACTCACGCGGGAACGACCTACATTCAAAGGCACAATGCGGCACTAAGAGTGCTTTATTACCATCTCTATCACTTCTACGGCATTCACCTTAATATCGCTCCTCTAAATGCTCCTAGGGAAATCGAGTCAATTGTCGAGAATGGGAAGTACTGCATATACTGGAACTTTAAATTCTCGACAATTGTTTCTGTTGCTCACTCGAGGCCTGACATGGTTCTTCTTGACTTCGAGAAGCGAACCATGTTCGTTATCGAATTTTCGGCTCCAGCTGACAAAAACATCATAGCCAAGGAGAATGAAAAGAAAGAGAGGTATCGAGACCTTATAAGGAAGTTGCAACGATTGTATCCGGACTATTCTGGTAAACTGATCGTCCTTATCATCGGCGCTCTTTGAGGTGCCAAGCTTTCACTTGCTAATGGCCTAAAAAGCATCCCTGCGTGTCAACAATGTGCTAGAACACTTGCGGGAAAACTGCAGAAGGCGGTTGTCCTTGGGTCGCTCCGTGTTCTTAGGGTGCACAAGGCTTTTGCTGGATCGTCGTATTGATTCCTTTACGGACTGTAACCACCTAACTCACGGTTGTGAGACGTGGTTGTGGCTGAAATTTTACCGCGATTTTGCTGGGAGC
>NC_046664.1:72666916-72698174 GCF_010883055.1 Belonocnema kinseyi | reverse complement strand
ATATATATTGGACAATCCTTGAGAGACTTAGGGGTTAGAATTAAAGAACACGAAAAATCTGTAGAAAAGAACAAAGATAAAATAGATTTGGCAAAGCATGCTTCTTCATACGCTCATAATTTTAATTTTAATATCATAAATGTTAAGATTTTAAATATCGAGCCAAACGATGAAAAAAGATTAATTTTAGAAATTAATTACATAAAAAAAGAAATAAATGCAATAAATTACAAAACGGATATCTGAAATTTAAGAAATTTAAATGAGATCAAAGTCAAATTAAAAATCTTTTTTATCGTCCAATAATCAAGTGAATGTGAAGAACGAGGATGTTCCATGAAAGGAGATAAACATATTTTTAGAAACTTGAAGCAGTGAGTAAAGTTATGGAGGAAAGAAAATTTTTCTTTAGGTTTCTTATACTTGAAAAAAAATTTCTAGTTTACGTCTACTTGGTGACATTTAAACAGTATACAACTGAGCTCCAATGAGACCACTTTAGTCGCCATTTTACTTTTCAAAATTTTGACCTATCAGGTTGCGCGGCCACCGCAGCTTTCTACTTGACAGCTGATCCCTAATACAGCTGATTATCAAGTTAACCTGTCAATGTCTAAAAACGCTGGAAACAAGAAAGATAAGAATAAAATTTGTATTTCTGTACCGCAAAACATACAAACGCAACGGCAATTGGCAGATGCTATTTCGTCAGACTATTTCAATTATTTTCTTCGTATTTATTATTCATTATTATTTATTAATAATTCATGAAAGCCATTTAGAGACATTTAAACTTTAAAATTCATGTTTAGAAACAATTTTTACTTGATTTTTTACTTTTCATAATTCAGATATTTCGAATTTTCCCGCGAAGAATTACGTCAGAAAGATTTCATGCAACATCCCTATTCCTGAAAAATGAACCAAAAATCTGACGACCAAATTTAGACAAGCACCATAAAATGTTCCTATTGCAATCAGATAAAAGCTTTTTCCCTTTTTTCCCATAAAAAGAGAAAAAAATTGTTTTCCCTTGGTATGGAAATAAAAATAAGAAGGCAGCCAACCAAATCCCCTTCCCTCTCTTTTTTTCTGTTGTCTTTTTTATTTTTATCATTATTAAATCACTATAAAAAAACATTTGCAAAAAATATTCACCCACGTTTCAACAATCATACAGCATCCTTATCAAGGCTACAAAAATATAAATAAAAATAAAATTTTTAGTTGGCAGGGACTGCACTGCAAGCGCGATGCTCTCTCCCTAACACCTAAGAATCTTGACCCGAGAGTCAAGCGAAAGTTCAAAAGGCAACCAGTTATAAACAAACCTGACAAAGGAATGACCTCCAATCAGAGTCAACCTAATTAAAATTTACGAAATTTAAATTAGATTAAACTCAAATTTGAAATCCTTTTTAACGTCCAATAATCAAGTTTGATGTTAAGAATTCCTGAAAATTGAACCAAGAATCTGAATACTTGACTCTGGGGTGTGTCAGGGAGAGATCATCGTGGTCGGGCTGCTGTTTTTGCCGGCTAAAAATTTCATTTTATTTTTTCGCCTTGCTACGGGTGCTGTATAAGTGCCGAAATGTTGGAGAATATTTTTACAAATTTTTTTTTATTGTGATTTGATAATATTAAAAATAACGAAAAAGCAGAGAAGGAAGGGGATTCGATTGGTTGCCTTCTCATTTTTCTTTCCTCTTTTTTATTTTTGTACAAAGGGAAAACTAATTTTTTCTTTCCTTTTTTAGGGGGCAATAAAGGAAAAAGGTCTTTTTCAGATTGCAAATGGAACATTTTATGATTCTTGTTCAAATTTGGTCGTTAGATTCTTAGTTTCATTTACAGGAATTCTTCACAAAATTTAAGTATAATACACCATAGTCTCATTTCTCATATTAAAATTTAAAATAGCCAGTTTTTCCGGGCAATAATGATCACATGTCTTCTTAACTTAGCCTCAAAAACTGGTACAAAGTTTTAACTCAAAAGTGGCAAAATTCCGTCTCTAATTATTATTAAAATGTAAACATATATTTTCAAATCGTCTAGGATTTTTTTCTATGATTGTTAGAAAATAATGTATCTACCACGTTATCTAATAATTTATCATTTGATCATAAGCTTGTGTTGAAAAAAATTAAATCGACTTGAAATATCCATACAATTTCCGAGCTTAAGGAGCATTATTATGCTATTAACACTAAAAAAATTATATTTTTATTGAAAACAACATTATTTTTCTATCTTTAATTTCTAGGATAAGGTAATTATTTTGTCGAAATGCGTCATCATCTAATATCATTAGAAAATAAGCATTCTTACTATTATTAGCCGGTACTTAAGTATTTATTCTCTAATATGATTTGAAGAAACCCTCTAAAAATAAATCCTATTAATTTTTTCATGCTTCTCATATAAATCGTCAGTGAGGTTATTTTTCTGCCGCTAGAGTGGCGTTACCACATAAAAAACTCTTGAGACAAAAAAATATAATTTGGTTTTTTAGTTAATACAAAAATTAAATTAATGAATCGAGGTTTAAAAAATAATATTTTGAACGCAGTATATTAAATGGTATCGCTATAGATTTCTTAAAACGTAAAAAACGCTACACAGTCGATATTCCATGAATCATGGCATGTGCTTTGTTAAAGTGCAAAAAACTTAAATCTCGGGCAATCTCTCGATATTCAATATACGCCAATGCATTGCAATGAAATGGAAGTTTTGTATTTATTGCATTCTGTGAAGATATGGTCCATCCGCGTGATTTACATTTATCCGATTTAGTTACCAATCCGATAATGAAACATTTTCCAGCGATACTTAATCTTCCTATACTTCTCGTTCGTAGGTTGACGATTTTTTTGGAAAATAAATCTATTTTTATTTAAATGCATTATTGAAGAAACAGATAATATTTTAGTCAATTTACTTTACTTTTTCCACTTCGAAACTAAAAATATTAAGTACATTAAAATATTATCTTTAAATATTTCATACTCTTGGAACTGGTACAATTTCGATACTTATTTCAGAAAAAAATAAAAATACATTTACATATAATTTGAAAAATTGAGTGCAAATACTCACTTCACAACAAGATAATTGATCAATATATCGATATAATTATGTTCCTAACAAAAGTGGGTCGATGGTCGTAGGGGCTAAAGCGTAGGCTTTGGACTCACTCCTTCGGCTTGCGGTTCGATTCCCGCCTCGCACTCTGGAAGAGTCTCGGTGGCCCATGCAGTGAACAACTAGCCTAGCAAGGGAGTTGTACATCTCCGGAGAGTCGTGGGACCGGTACCTCTAGAGAAAAAGGTTTTCTCTAAGTACTTAAGGCTGTTGCTCTTGGTGGTTCGGAACCCACCTTAAACTGTAGGTCCCCCTTCCACAACCAAGTAAGTGTGTGGAGGGTGTGTAAAGGAATAGAGAAGGTGTAAGAAAAATGTAAACCCTTAGGGGACACATTAGAAGCATCCATTCCAATTATGTTCCTAACAGTTTTCTACCACACTATAATTCCTTAATTTTTTACATTTTCAAAGTGATCAGAAAAGTCAAATTATAGGAAAAACTTACGTTTAAAAAATAAAAAATAAAATTTGAAGCTTTTTAATAATTTCTCAAGATATTCAGATTCATTTTTTTAAAAGATTTTTAGGAAAATTCTAAACAGTTTATGTTTAATATTTAAAGAATAATCTTAAGTTTTGAAAATCGCAATATATTTGGTGAAAATATATTTGACAAGACAATTCTCTTCATTTTTCAGTATTTAAACCAAACTTGGTAAACTCAATTTTTCAGGGTGTCAAGAGAATGAAAAATTTATTCTTAAGATTCATGGGAAAATTTCAGATGATTTTTTTACTAATCAGTTCTAAAAGAGAATCGAAAAAAATTACAAAACGTTTTAAATTATTTCCTAAAATTTAAAAAAAGAATGTAAAAGAGTTCGAAGAAAAGTTTTCACACAATATCTAATTTTAGAACAAATTTGAGTAAATTTAAGAGATACTTAAAAGTTTTTAAACGATTTAAAAATAATGAAAATTTATAAGATATTTTAGAAGTTTAAAAAAAAATTCAAGATAATGACAAGAATTTTTTATGTTCCTGAAACAATTTGTTTACATTTATCAATTAAGAAATTGAACTTTAACAGAAAACGAAAAAGATTTTTAAACATTTAAAAATATTTAACTAAATTTCTAAAAATATTAGAAGATTTTTAATCAAAATGTTACAATATGGTAATATTGAAAAATTAAAAAAATTAAACCATTTAATTCCAGAAATATTTAAAAGTTTTTAAAGAATGAAGAAGATTTTTAAATCATAGAAGATTTAAAAAGTGAAGATTTATGTCAAAGTTAACAAAAATTTCTGACGTAAAAAACAACCAGACTAACGTCTCGACACTACTATATTTTTGAAAAAAATTAAAAATTGTGGATAAAAAGTGTGGGAAAATAAATACGCATATGCCAAACTATCACATGCCCTTAATTGAAAGAATTTTGAGATATTTAAAATAACTAAATAAATTTAATTAAAATTGCTAGAAATGTTTAGAAGATTTTAAGGCAACTTTTTACATTTTAAATCATTTTTCAAGATTTTAATTTCCGAAAATTTATGAAATATATTTTATTTTTATAAAATTTTCACAGATCCTAAATATATTTTAAAAGGGCTCCAGTTTTTCTAATATTTTTTAAAACCCTGAAAATATTTTTCTTTTTATTCTTCTTGTTTCTTTTTTGACACATCTGACATATTTAAAAAAAAAAAATTTTCTTAACATTCGTAGGAAAATTGGGAATATTTCTAGAGAATTTGTTCATATTTTGTATGATTTTTCAAAATTTCAAGAAAAATTTAGGTCATCTAAAAATATTTTCAGGATTTCAAGAGGTTCTGCAAAGATTTAAAATATTTAAAACCTTGGAGGAATTTCCAAAAATGTACAAAATATTTTGTATTTCTTCGCAACTTCGAAAGCCCTAAATATATTTTAAGAAGGATTTAATTTTCTCTGATATTTTGTGAAATTTTGTGAAATAAAAAATATATTTTTTTCTTGGAGATTCTTTTTTGAGACATCAGAAATACTCAAAAATCTTTTCTAACCTTTTCAAGAAAATTAGAAAATTGATATCTACATAATTCTAAAAAGAAACTGCCAATACTTCTTTTCTTGTCAATAATTTAATTATGTGTGACGAAAACAATATTAAAAAATCATTTTTATGTTACGTTAAAATATTTCTTTATTTATTTCTATACCGCACTTCATTTTAAATAACTATTACATTCTCATAATTTATGATTCAGATTTTTAAAATTGTCAGAAATTTTGTACATCAATTTTTTAATTGATTTCCACGTTTTGAGACCCCATGAATTTGAAAATCAAGTTTTTATGATGGCGTCTGTCTGTCCGTCCGTCCGTAAACACGATAACTCTTGAAAAAAAACGGATCGGATCGTTCTTGGGCACACTTATCTTAGGTCCTAAAAGAATGGACGCATTCGTTAATCAGCCATTTTGGATAAAAATTCAAAAAGTTAGAGAATTTTTAAAATTTTAGGGACTATTTTTTTTAGATTTAAAATTTTTATATATGGCAATTCATAATTCATTTCATATAAGACTTAAAAAATCAATCGAAAATCAAAATTTTATGCCAAAAAGTGAACGATATGAAAAAAAGTCAAGAAAAGAAAATCATTTTTTTAAAGCCCTGCACTATTATCATAATAATTATAGGATTTCTTGCAAAATCAAAAATTAAAACTTTGATTGCAAAAAAAATAATAAGAAATAAAAAATTCGATTTTGCGGCAGAACTGTGCTAGATATAAGAAAATATGAATTAAGAAAAATTGTGATCATAAGAAAGATCTGAAAATTTGTTTATTATTACTTATTGATAAGGCGCGTAGTTTTAATTTTATTCGTGAAAAATAAATGTAAAAAGTAAAATAGTAATATAAAAGTAATGTAAAAAAGTGATAAATAATATATTGAAGATTATATGCATGTATATATTTGTCGGAAAAGGACACAAGTTACGAAAAAAAGTGTTTACAAAAATTGGTAACCCGAAAAAGAGTCACAAATTTGTTATGAATCACTTTTTGACAGGAAGCGTAATATTAGTTTGAATCACAAAAATTCCATTAAAAATAAAAAAGGAAAAATTCGTGAATAAAAACGACAAAAGGGTTTTTACGTTATTACGTTACATTGATTCACTGAATTAATGCTTTTGGAAGCTAATTTCAGCAAGAATATAAGTATTCTAAAATTTTTTTTAAATATGTAGTTATTGGAAAATTAGGTAAATGATAAAAATGATTACGAAGTTGACGCGCGCATATAATGGTCTAGTAAATAATAAAAGCAGTACCTCTAGTAAAACAGATGTTTTTTCATTTACCATAAAATCATGTCTCTATTCATGAGACGGCCATGACTTCAGGTAAATGTAGGATTAAGGATGAAGTGAAAAGTTTTGATGAGCAGCTAGGCGGTTTATGGCTATCATACTGGGTCATCATTTTTACAACTTAATCCAGTTTAGCTCGATTTCAAGAACACATTACCCTGTAACATGATAAGCAGGCAACAGACAAATATGAGGTAAATTACTTTATTAATATCAGAATACATCCGAATTTGATATCCAATCAACGTAATTTTTAACGTACTAAATTAAAAATATTGATAGGCAACTGGCATTTGAAGTTGGCCTAATTAAATTAGTAACAAAATAATTGCAACTTGTTTTATATTACAATATTATACACTGCATAAATTACAGACCAGAAAATTCCTGGATACTTAGCGTGTGGAAAAACCGTTGTACACTTTTTTTGAGAATATAACATAACCTTTTAATATGCCGTTAGCTTTTTACGATTTATGGGTATTAAAAAAAATTTTTTTTGAAAGAATTTTGAGAGCTTTTCAGAGCACATAAAATTTTTTTATGATTCCTGCGAAAATTTGGAATGATTTTTCAATTTGAAAAATTTAGTAGAAGAGAAAATTGAGAAAGATTTCAACACAGTTCAAATCATTATGTAAAATTGCGAAAGAAAATGTAGAAGTTTTTGAGGCAAAGTTTTTGTAATTTCTGAGATTATAAAATTGAAAAAATTTTGTAACAAAATTCTGTGATTCTTTGAAAATAATTTTGAGAAAATACTCCATTTTTTAAAAAAATTTAAACAAAATTATGATTTTGGAAGAGTTCGAACGATGAATTTAGCAGTCTTTTAAGCAGTTTGAAATTTTAATAGAATACATTAATTATCTTAAGATTTTGTGCAAAATTTTTTTTGTTTTTGTTTTTAACATTAATATTAATTCTTTCAAATCATTTCAAATGATTTCATAAATTGATGAAAAAGTATCCAAAACAATTCTTTTAAATTTTTCACAATTTTAGGAATAATTTAAGTCAAATTAAAAGTCATTTAGGAATTTTATAAGTAGTGAAAAAATAAAAAATATTTTCAAAACTTTAAAGATTTTCGAAAGTTTATAGAATATTTTCTTTTTATTTCTTCCAAATTATTTTTGTTTTTTATTTTATGATGAGCAGAAGATTAATTTTTTTCAGTGCAATAAAATAATATACAGGATTCGACTTATTTGGGATATAGATTCATAAATTATTAGCGATTAATAATAATAACATTTCAAATAATTAAAATAACATTTTTTTACTACTTGCCTTAGTTAGGAATTATTGGAATTGAAGTTCCTCTTAAATTTAAGGTTGAAAGGATTTTTATTTGTTACAACAAGTATCTTTTTATAGAAAATATCATCCTTTTGCTATAAAATTCACATAATCTTGCAGCTAAATAATTCTATTTATGTGAAAAAAAATTTCACTATGTTATTAAAAAGTTGCTATTTTTAAGAGCAAGTCGTTTAGACTTTTCGTTTATTAATAAACAATCTCCCCGATCAACCAATGTCATAATATTGCTCAAAATTGTGGCGAAATCTTTATTTAGCATTGATAAAATAATTGTTTGTTTTTAAGTTCTTTTGATAAATTGTTTATAACAATTGACATAATTAATTTGCCCTCAATAACCAGGATAAACTTTTTTTTTTATTAATCCTTGACTAATGATTAAGCTTTCCGCTCTCGTGGCATTTTCTCTTACGACGAGTCATTATTTATTTACGGCCTTACTAAAAATGTATTTTTATGAATATGCGCTTCCCTGAAGGCCACAATTTCCAAGTTATTAGCGAATAGCTTTTTTTATATTCTTAATTTTACCGTAAAAATATAATTATTTTGGGTAGCATGTTTGATACTTGAGGCTTATTATTTATAACTATTATTATTAACAAAGACGCTCAATTAAGAAAATTGTCGTTTAAAATTTTTTTAAATAATCTGTGGCCCAAAATGAAACTTTTCACTCGTGATATTTTCTCGTACGATGAGATTATATTTGTTACGCGAAAATGAACAATGCAAAAAGGTAATCGCTAATTACTTGAAAATTGTGGCTTTTAAGAGAGCTTATATTCACAAAATATACATGGTTTACACGGCCATGAATGAATAATCGCTCATCGTAAGAGAAAATATCACGTGAGGAAAAAGTTTTATTTTGCACAACAAAATAATAAAAAAATTTAAAAATCGATTCTCTTCATTGAGTATTTTTTTAAATAAAACAGTTATAAACAATAAGGCGCAGATATCGAAAATGCTACCCAAGGTAATTGCTAATAAATTAGAAATTGTGGCTTTTGGGTAGAGCATATTTATAAAAAATGCATTGTTTATAAAGGCCGTGAATAAATAACGGCTCCTCTTACGAGAAAATATCACAATAAGAAAAGTTGAATCAAATGTAAAGGATTAATAAAAAATTAAGAAAAAATCGATTTTCTTAATTGTGCGTTTTTGTTAATAAAATATATTAATAAATAATACGGCGCAGGTATAGAAAATTCTACTCAAGATAATTATATTCTTTACGGTAAAATTAAGGACATTAAAAAAGCTAATGGCTAATAACTTGAAAATTGTGGCTTTCAGGTGAGTGCAAATTCATAAAAAAAAAATAAATTGTTTATAAGGCCGTGAATAAATAATGGCTCATCGTACGATCACGAGAGTGAAGAGTTTTATCACGTGTGAAGAATTAATTAAAAAATGTCAAGTTAATTCTGGTAATTGAGGGTTATTATTTACATCAATTGTTCTAAACAATTTAGCAAGAGAAATTATGAACAAAAAATTATGATATTAATTCAAGATGAAGATTTCACAACAATTTGAAGCAAAATTGTGAAACTGGTTGTTAGGAGTGATTGTTTATTATTAAATGGAGAGTTTAAAAGATTTCCTCTTAAAAATAGTAACTTTTTAGCAACAATTTAAGTGAAGAAGTTTTGATTCAATTGGAAGATTTCTTTTTCCTCTCAACAAATCTATCATCGATATAGACATTATACACGTTTTAAATTTTCCTGAGCAATAGAGTCTGAGGGAACACTGTGCGAATACGGAAATTTGGTTAAAAAATTATTTATTTATAACGCTGACAATTAAAAACATTTCATTGAAAGGAAAAAGTGCAAGACAGTTTTTTTTTGCTCAGTCATGCTAAAAATGATCTTTTAGCAATTTTTTGTGAAGAAATATTGAAATTGTTAAAAAAAAAATTTATAATAAAATTGACCCGGATTTCGAAAAAGTACCAAAAATATTCATAATCAGGAGCGTTGGTTTAACATTTTGAAAAAGAGTAATCTAAGGGTCCTATTAAGTGCAGACAGAAGTGTTAGTGGCGACTCAATTATGTAGGATTCGCGTTATAAACCTGTCAACTGACATTTTTTTCGACATTTATTTTTTGTATTTTCTGTAACATTATTTATATGCAGTTAATACCCCGCAAACGAAACGGCAAAATTCCTTTTAGTTTTCTTTAATGGATTTTCGAAAAATGCGTTTTGGTATTTATAGCATAGGCCAGCGGAACGATTTTACTTGGCCGTGTAAAATTTCTGAAATGTTAGTTAACATCTTTCGACCACGTACCCTTTAGTTGAAGTGAAAAATTAAATTAATTCTTACACATCCCTTTAAAAAATAAAGTCGTGTTTCTTAATTGTGCTAAAACGAAAGGAAGGAACTAAACATTTTATAAATAATTCTTACAATATGAAAGTGGTTCTACGATAAAATATGTGCTAATAGTATATATGTTGAAACTATAAGATCAGATACACGATAAAAATTAAAAATTTGATTTGATATTAGTGAAAGAAGCAAAATCGTTTATTTTTTATTATTTGCTCTTGTATTATGAATTGTAGTTAACATTTAATAAATAGTTATAGGTTTAAAAATCCGCTGAGATTAAAAAAAAAACAAATATTTTTTAAACCTGAAACATCAGAAAAGCGATTGAAATATTATTTTATTATTTAAAAAATGCCAGGCTGTTATTAATTGAATAAATAGAAAAAATTAAAAATATTATTAGAGATGAAAGACTTTTTAATCAGTTAGAGATCTCAATTTTTAATTCTTGGTCATTATTAACACATAAATTCATCTCAAAACGACACATTTTTTTATTAATTCAACTTTCTAAATTGTATAGTAAATTTAAATAAATTTTGGTGGTGTTATTTTCTATAACCTTTAAAATTAGAGTATCACTTCACTTCTACCAGTAGTGATTGACGTACAAACTAACTTTTTTTTATTATTCGTAAGGTAGCCACTAAAATCGAAGACAAAATTTGAATCCTCTTTCTGGTTGAAAAAATATGTATATCAGTCAATAAAACTCAAAGTTCAAGTTTTTAAAGCCGAACACTTTTTATTTAAAGTATTCAAGACTGATTTGAAAATTAAACCTTTCAAAATGGAAATATATAATTCCATATTTAAAATTCTCTGTCTACAGGAAAATTTTAATGCTTTTATTATAATTAAAAAATTAAAACCATCATGTCACTTTGTTTATTTAAAAATTATGCCATGCAAAATTAAAGTATGAAAAATGTGCATTTTTTATCTTGATTCGATTTGATTTGAATTATTAAAAATTTAGAGGCTTAAAAAATAACATTTTTAAATTCGAGCTCCTAAGCTGCTTAATTTTAAACTTAATAAATGCTTAATTTTAGAATTTCAAACTCAGTTTCAAAAATTTTGAAGATTTAAAATTAAACTCTTAGTATTTGATACGCTAGAATGTAGAAAAACATCCATACTGTTATATGAGAGTTTATTAAATTATTAGATAGACAACTGGATATAAAGACCGAAAATAAAATTTTGATTATACCATAAAATACAAAATTGGACCAAAATTATAGAAATATGTGACCATATATCATGATATTTCTGTAAATTATTGTTAAAGCTTGAAACTTTTTAATTACACAGACGCTTCTTAAGAATCTGATACTATACAATTAAAAATTACAAACGTTTAAAATTTAGAGATCTTAAGATTAGGGACAGACAAACTAAATTATTTTTAATCTTGAAAATTTTTACTATTTCAAACAATTAAATTTAAACAATTAGAATATAAGAAGAAGCAAATAAAAGTTTAAAAATAAAATACCTACTAAATCAAACTACTACTGTCTACTTGACAATCACACTATATCACTGTCACATCGTGAAACGGCATGATTTTTGCATGTTCTTAACCAAGATACTATCGACTTTTCATTCGGTTTACCGCCTGAACAAACATTATATTTGTTTGTGATTAAGATTTTTGTTAAATTATTAAAAATCTAATTTCTAACCAATAAACACGTGCGCATCATGTGTGCTACAAACGAAAACTACAGAGGGCGCATATCATGCAAGTGCATCTACTCAATTCAAAACGATTGTGAACAATTGACATCATTGGCAACAATTAAAACCGATTAAACTTTTGATCATTCCTAAGCATTGTAAATGGCGTACAGTCGATTATTTCTAGAAGGAGTATTATGAAGAAACATTGTATTGATATACTAAATCCTTGATTGATATTTTCAAAAAATATTGGATAATCAGAAAAGTTTCATAATCAGAAAATGTAGAAGGAAAATAACACTTCCTGCGACCAGTATTTTCGAAGGAAAAATAAATCGAAGAATAAAGTAAACATGATCACCAAAACACTAGCTTGACAAAACAAATGAATGCTCGCATGTTCTACAGGTGTTGATATTATGTACGAGTACCCTATGGATGTGTCTCAAATTAATCCTATAGAAAAATCCCATAAGAATTACCATTTTCTGGCACCACTTCAAGTCAACACAATAAATTTATCATTTTATTTAACATTGTCTCATCAAGTCCCATAATATATTCTGTTCCCATTAAAATCGGCTTAGCCATCATCGAGTGAATGATTTTTTTTAATAATGTCCCATGTAAACAGCATAACTCTCATAACAAATTTCCTTTACTTATAATCTTCGGAACATTTTAATCTTCTATCAATGCCAACTCATTGTGTTGAACCATATTCATTATTATATGTTTACAACACACCCTATTTCCTTCGCTTAATTTATTTCAAAGAAACATTTTTCAAATTTGATTTATTCTTTCATTTGCAAGTTTAATTCTTCCTCAAATAATATTTGGATTTACAATCTGTTGCGAAGCAGTATATATTAAGTTTAACCTGCATGACACCATTAGCATTATTAACGTAGAAGCGCATATACGTACGTACGGTATGATCAAAGCTCATTTTCAACCTTACATCGACTAACTATTCTCGTAATTAACCTGCGAAAGCCAGTTTCGAAGCCGGACGAATGCTTTCAAACAAGTAAGCCAATTCAGTTGATGTGTTACCAGATACATAACACATATGTGTCATAGACTCTGGTAAAATGAATTTCTGCAAATATATTATATGGCTGCTGTATACGTGCTTGCGAGAAGCTGGGTTGCAAGGGTGAACAGGAAATTTCCAGGCGAGAATATAAGCCGATTTGGCCAGTTTCCTAGTGAAACGTAATTAATTTTCTGCATCAATTTTCCCGACCGAATAAAACCTAAGTTGGGCGTGCACCTTATGCACTGCGAAACTGTTTCTCTTTGTGCATACGAATCTAGAAATAATATCAGGCTAGACACTCTTTCCGCCTCTTTTACCTTTCTTTAAAAGAATTTTTCTTTTTTACCCGGTTTTCAAGAAACTTTATCATTTTCTTGTTTCTTCGCTTAAATGCAAACTGAATTAATAAAACACCATGGGAAGATCTATCAATTGTTTAGTGGAAGTAATTTCCTGTTAGTTCAAAAACCATCTACTATATTTTTGTATTGAGAATTAATTAATTTTAGTTAAAAATTCTACTAATAGTTTGAAAATTGAATTACCTTTTTGAAAATGTAACATTTTGTTAACAAGTAATTTGTTATAGTCAAGAATTGAATTATTTCATTAATGATGAATATATTTTTTTTAAAGTCATTTTTTGGTCGAATTCTCATCGAGTCGCTTAAAATTTAAACTTGTTAAAATTCATTTTACCGATTAAAGATTCAACTATTTTCTTAAGAAGTCACCTTTGTTGGTCGCAGATTTTACTATTGTCAAAAAAGTTATCTTTTTTTGGTAAAAATTTAATTGTTTCGTTAAATATTAAACTTTTTTTTATTTGTTCGAAAACTTAACCTAAATTTAAACCAGAAAAAAACATATTATTAGTTGAGGCTTCAACTACTTTGTTAAAAATTCATCATTATTGGTCGCAAATTTAACTATTTTGTTGAAAATTCGTCCTTTTAGATAGAAATTTCTTCCTTCTGGGTTGAAAATTTTTTAAAGATTGTTAATTTTAATTTAATATTATTTTTTTGTTAAGCATTTCCGTCTTTTTGTTCAAAGATTCTACTATTTTGTTAAAATTTTTATTAGTTTAATGAAAAAAATCATTAATCCTGTTCAAGGTTCAACTGTTTTGTTAAACATTTGTCTTTTTGAATACAAAACTCATGATTTTAGATCAGAAGTTTATCTTGGTAAAAAATTAAACTGTTGGGTTAAAAATTAGTTGTTTTTTATATAAAATTCTTTTTTTTATAGAAAAGTTATCGCTTATTAGAAAAATCATCTTTTATTGTTTGAAAATTCATCTTGCTTGGTTGAAAATTATTCACTTTTAGTTTAAATTTCTACTATTAAATCGTTGGTTCAGAATTTATCACCCTTGATTAAAAATGTTACTTATTTGCTGAGAATTTAATTATTTAAAAAAATTGAAAAAATCAACTCTATTGTAAAAATTCATGTTTTCCTGGAAAATCCATTTTCTAGATTTAAAATTCATCTTTTTTTTGTAAATCTAACAATTCGATTGAAAATTAAATTTTTTTGTTGAAAATAAATTCTTGGGTTGGAAATTAAATCCTTTTGTTAAATTTTTCCTTTTAGTTAAAAGAACATTTTTGTATGTCAAAAATTCAACAATTCAGATAAAATGCAACTATTTGATTAGGAAAGTAATTTTGTTCTTAGAAGCTTAATTTGTGTTTATGAAAGTTTAACTATTTGGTTGTAAATGCAACTCTTTGTTGATTATCAATTTTTTTATTGTGGTAAAATAAACTATTAAGATGGAAATTCATATTTGTATGTTTAAAATTTAACTATTTAGATAAAAATGAAACAATTTGATGAAATATTTTATTATTTGTTTGAAAATTCAACTAATTAAAAAAAACTCTCTTTTTGTTTGAAAACTTGACTGTTTGGTTGAGAAATTCGAGTTTGAAAGTTCGGGAGTGTCAAACTTAGAAAGTATTTTTCAGTTTGAAAATTTTTTTCTAAATTTTAAGATTCTATTTAAATTAATAAATGTATTTTTATAGTTTCATTCATAATCATTGAAAAGTATGTTAAGCGATTCATGACTAAGTATAATGAATTCAATTTAGAATTTAATAAATACGAGATAATTAGTTTTAAATGTATACATATTATTTGAAAACTATTGTTGATGCTTCAAAATCTTTCGAATCCCGTGAAATCCTTTAAAATTACATTTAAATACATTAAAATATTTTAAATCCCTTTTAATTATTGTATTCCCTTGAAATCTTGAAAAATTCCATAAAAATATTTTTTAATCCGTGTAAATTTCTTTAAAAAGTTTCTCTCTTTAATACAAAAGAACAAACTTAATTTTATGTTCATAACTTTAAAAAATAGTTTACAAAATCCACAAAGTGAAGTTCGGAAAGCTAAACAATTTTAAGTCCAATTTTTGATAAAATTTATATTTTTCAAGAATCATACTTTATTAAATTTGTACAGCTATTTCAGTGAAAAAGTCAAGTGTTTGACCATTTTTATTTTGAACTTCCGGTTTTAAATCTATTTGATTGTTTAAGGTTTTAAATAATTTAAACTGAATGAATGACTTGTAGTGAAATATTCCATCCTTAAATTAAAATTATTTCTGGAAAAAAAGATCCTACTCCATCCTCACTCCATTGGGAATCGAACCACAAAACTTCTGATTTCCGGTCAGGTGCTTTTCCAATTAAGCTATTAGAGGGATCAGAATAAGAACTCTTAATTCAAGAACATAACGCCAATTTTTAGCTAGGTGTTAATGGTACAAGTAATTAATTGTGGTTCGATTCCCAATGGAGTGAAGATGGAGTAGGATATTTTTTTCAAGAAATAATTTTAATTTAAAAATATGATTTTCCATCTAGTCTTATTAAGACGTTAAGCATTTTCTGTTATTGAAGATTCTTCACTTGATTGATATTGTGTAGATTTTCTGCCTTCATGGTTTGGAGGGTTGATCCACTGTCGGTAAGGTACAATCTCTGATGATATAGCAGATAAATTAAATTTTTTAAAATATTTTATCCTTTTAACAATTAGACGGTCGTTACAAGGTTTTGAATATTATTGTACAGTTGGAGATATTATTATAAATATCTAACAAATGTCATACTAATACAAGAAATGTTTTTTTTTCTAAAAAATAGTATTATTTGTTTATCAAATGGTAAAATAATTGAAAAGAACAGCGTTTTGATATCGGATCTTTCATCAAAAGTTTGATTAGATGCAAATTCTAGAATAATAACCTGTTGAAAAATTTTTAATGATGTTAAAAGATTATAATGTACTTCAGACCAGAAAAAGGCATTGATCATGTTAGGAAACACTTTATTGTCAAAGTTTCGAGAGAACTTTCATTATCAGAAAAAAAATCCAAAGTTGAAAATAAGTCTTTGATAAAATTAAAAAAAGCCAATATCTCGCAGTTTAAAGAAATCATACTCTAAAACTATCCTCTCGAGTTAGTTTTGTGAAAAGACACTGTAGTTTTCAGTATTCTAAATTTGACGAAATTGAATGTTTGTGAAATCTAACAATCAAAAATGAAAGACAAATTCAAAATTGTTCAACGAAATGAGTGTGAACAATTTTTTGAAAGAAAAGAGGGAACAAGCGTTCCGCTTCATATTAATGGCTAGCATCGATCACAATATGGAAAGGAACGCTTGATCCGTATCCCTTTTTAAAATTAACTTCTAATATACATCTGTTTTGTTAAACAATTCTAAATTTATTCTTCGTTTTTTATTGATCAACTTCACTACCTTTCATCATGGTCAAGTTTAGAATACTAATAGCACAGTGCTTTTGGCACAACTAATTGGAGAGGACAATGTAACAAAGTGGGGTTTTTAATTAGCTTCTTAAATTTGACTAAGGATTAATTTTTTACTTCGGATTTTTGTTTCCTAATGTTTTACATCCAAGTCTTTTTCTTATCTGAACCATGTCCTTTGTATACCTACTACACTTTTGATAAAATATTATTCACTTCGACGTATGGTATTACAGTGTAACATCGATAAGTCTAAGAAACTCGGTACATTAAAACAAACCGAGATCATTTGCAATAATTCCAGAAAACCAATCTTCAGCTAGAATAATATTTATAGAAAGATCAAAGGACTGCTTTGCTACACTTTGTTTTCCCAGAAAGATAATATATTCTCTTGATAGCTCGGGATGGTACAGGATGGCCCAGAATTGAAATATTGTACATTGTACAATAAGGTAACAAAGAAAATCCGTCTTGTTATTTTTCAAACCTGAAATTGTTGCACCTTCAAAGTTGTTTGAAAATTGCAATGAGAAACTCTCTGTGTAAAGCTGCTCGTATTCTCCGCCCTCCAGACAGTACTAATGATATGCACCTATATGTTATATAACACTGAAACAGCGCGCATGAGGACAATAGAAATACTATTTCCTAACACAGCCAAATCTCAACGAAGGCATCCGACCATACTCTACCATCATTTCATTCTCGTTAGAGTAACCATGTGGTTATGCCGGAGTAAGTGTGAATTGTAAAATACGGATGAGATGCTACATAACAACAATGTTTCCGAACAAGATTTCCAATTAGTTGTTTCTTGAAATCTGACAATGAAAGTGGAAATAGAATACTCTTGAGAATTTTCTATTATCATCTTGAAATCGGATATTTTTTCTTTGCTATTCTGCAACTTTATGCTTTTTCGTTTTTTTGCGAACTTTCATTGTTCCTGTAACTATGTAAACTGAAGGATGGTGCTTTGAAAAAGCACAAGCTATATTTTTGCAAAAATAAGGTTATTGGAAGAAAAGATCTGATAAATTAACATTTTTATTTTTATTATACTGATAATCTAGTTGATGAATTTGATCGCGAAATCGAAGTAAAATAATAATGATCCGATGCTTAAGATCAATTACATTTCATCAATTTTCATGAACGTCTACATAGACATTGAAACCTGAACATTCAAAGAAATTTCCTACATTTTTTTAAACAGGAAATCATTAAGATTAGAGGAAAATTTAAAAAATGCAAATCTAAGGAAACTGTTTTAAATATCGAATTTTTTCCTTGACCAGAAATTAAAAGTATAATAAAATATTCTAAAATATTCCTAATTGGACCTAAGAGATTGAAAATCTTCCAGAAGTGAGAGCCGAAACTAGATAAATTTTGGGAAATACTTTCAGGAAGAAAAAATACATATTGATGTTAAATATTTATTATGTTTTAAAATGCAAATTGGTTGACTTTTGTTCTGTTTTTATTGGAAAGGCTTTCTTTGTTAAAGATTTTACGCCTCCGTTAATTTTTTTTCGGTTTGGACATCAATTATTACATTTTTGATTCAGAAGTCATCTATTTCGGCAGATAATTCGACTACTTGGTTGGAATTTCAAATGATTTGTTAAAAATTGTTTTTTGTCATTAGAAATTTGTTATTTCATTTGATAATTCATTTCCATGGTTGAAATCTTACGTATTTTATTAAAAATTGCATTTTTCCTTGCTTAAACGTAACCTTTTTAGCTAAAAATTGAACTATACCATTTCTAGTTGAAAATTAAACTACTCGCTCAGGTGTTAAACTGTTTTCTCAAAAACAATTTTTTTTCAAAGATTCACCTCTTTAGTTGAAAAATTTAACAATTTCGTTGATTTTCCTTTCAAAATTATTTTTTTATCTGTAAATTCAAATATTTCATTTTTTATTGAAAATTGATCTGTTTTAGTTAGAAATTTCTTTGTTAAATTGTTGTTTGTTCAAATGCAAGTGTTGGCTATAAATAATTCCGTTTTGTGTAAGGTTTAAGCTTTTGCTGTTGAACATTCATCTTTTTGACTTAGAAATTCAACTGCTTGCTTGGAAATAAATTTTTTACACAAAATAATATTTTTTTGTGTAGAAGATTCAACTGCTTGATTAAAAATTTACCTGTTTTGGTTCAAGATTTAGCTCTTTTATTGATAATTCGTTATTTTTTGTTTTAAAATTCATCTCTTTCAGTATAAATTTAATCTTTTTTGGTAAAAATGCAAACGTTGGATAAAAAATTGATCTCGTTTGTAAAAAATTCGCCTTGCTCAGTTCAGTTTAACTGTTTTTTTTATTTTGTATTATATTGTTATTGGAACATCTATTATCACATCTTTCAAATGTTTGGTTGAAAGTTGAACTGAAACGATATCTTTTTTTTTAATTCTTTCGTATCGATATAAAAAAATTAACTGAACACTATGTTTTAAATCAATCACATAAAAAATTCTATCCTAAAATGAAACAGTACCTTTATTTTTAGAAATTATTTCATGGAAATATAAAAAAAATTAATTTAACACTTCATTTTAACAATCAATATCGAAATTTTTACCTTAAATTGAAGCGATACCTTTTTTTAATTCTTTCGTAGAAATGTAAAAATTGTGTAAAAAATATGTATTTTCATAAAAAAATTTGAATGTTAACTTTAATTGAACTGAATATGAACTAATACTAATAACTCTGAAAACTATAGCCTGCTCATTTATTTATTTAAATTTAAATATAGTTTTATTTGATAACTCCTTCCAATAATTAATAAGTTCGTTTATTCAAATTAATCACTTGCTATTATATTAGTGTTACTATTGTCAATAAATTTCTTATTTATACTTAAGTGTAACATTGTTATTATTTTTATTTTATTTTTCATTAAATAAATTCTTTATCCCAAAATAAAATTAGAATATCTGTTTTTTAATTTCAAAACAGAAGAAAAAGGAAATGATCTACCACAGCCTTGGTGGCGTAATTATTTAACGCTCGAATAATCTAGAGTGACGTTCGTGGTTCAAATCCGGACTGAGGTAGATTTTTTTTCGTTGTGCAAAAACTAATAGACCAGTAATCGAAACCATTTAATATTTATTATTTATCATAAAAAATTTAATAATTACCCCGGTCAACCAAATAGTATCATTGAGAAGCAGACATAGGTCCATCTTGATTTTTTAAAATTTTCTCGTAGAAATAACAAAAAAAATGAATGAAAACTACGCGTTTTAATAAAAGATATAGAACATACTATTCTAAACTGAAACGATATCTTTATTATTATTATTATCTTTAATTCTTTCGTAGAATTATAGAAAATTAAATAAAACGTATGTATTTTGATAAAAATATCGATTATTTTATTTTAAACACTACGATATCTTTATTTAAAACAAGTATTTCGTAGCAACATGAAAAATTAATTAGACTCTCTATTTTAATCAATCATATCGAACATTTTATCCTAAAATTAAAGAATACCTTAATTTTTAGAAATTATTTCATATAAATGTAAAAAAAAATTAAACAGTTTATTTTAATAAGCAATATTGAAAATTTTACCTTAAGCTGAAGCGTGTCATGGAAATAAATCGATACCTTTTTTCAATTCTTTCGTAGAAATGTAAAAAATTAAATAAAAACTATGAGTTGCAATACAAAATTTAAAATATTTTCTCTTTAACTTAAAAACATATTTATTTTGAAAAATTCTTTCTCAGGAATATAAAAAATTAAATAAAAACTATGTATTCTTATAATAAATATGGAACATTTCTCCTAAACTGAGAAATATATTTATTAAAGGAAAATCTTACATAGAAGCATAAAAAATGAATCGTAGAGTGCATTTGAATGAAGCTGTCCAACATTTGATCTAAAGCTGAAACAATATCTTTCTTTTTCTAAATTTGTTCGTAGAAAAATAAAAAATTCAATAAAAACTACCCATGTGGAAAAGTTGGTTGGGACCCAATTGGGCCCCAACCAGATTTCCCAATTAATAGTTGGGCCCTAATTAGGAAGTCTAATTAGTGCCCAATTGGGCAACTCTCTGGGTCGTAACGGTCAGCCCAACGAATGCCCAGATTGGGGCTTAGTTGGGCGTTAGTTGGGCAGCCCACTTTATGCCCAATTAATAAAAGAAGGGTACAATTATTGAATTCCTAAAGTTAAAAGTAATAAATAATAAATATTTGTTAGTATTTTTTGTAATTTGACGCTACTTCATGATTTAAAAACTCTTAGCATCCTCTTATTCCTTCTGACCTCCATCCCAGTCACTTCCAACAGTCAGCTCATTCCTCAAAGCATCTGAAGTTGTGTTTCCTGCAATACATTTGGTTTAGTACAAATACTCAACTGAGTATGGGAAACAGCAAAAAGCTATCACTTATTTCGTTTATTTCTACAAAGTAAAAGCGAAAGAACTTTGTCAAAATAACCCCATTTTATGGAAGCTTGAACGGATTCGCCTACAAGAAAAAATGGCGTTCGCAACTGCTTTAGTGCAGGAAACAGAGCCCGCCTGCGGCGTTGCGGCTCGCGCAGCCGCACAGTGCACACGTTAACCAATACAGGCGGGGTTTTCAAAATTATAAAATGGTTAGTTTGCAAGAAATGTTTATTTATTTTTGTTGCACTTGAAAATGTTACTATACTTTGCTGATTTCTTTGATTTTTTAAATGAAATATCGAATTTAATTCAAAGCGTATGTCTAATTCGGAAACAGTTTCATTATTTTAAGCATTTTAAATATATAATATGTAAAATATATTATATGTTTATCGTAATGTTAAAAGAAAAATGTTATTTTATGAACAATATTTAATGGTTAGAAGTTTTTTTTAAAGATGAAAGAAAAAAATTTCAAGAAATTAATGTGCTTTAACATTTTCCAACAAAATATAATAAACAATCAATATTCGTAAATAATTCATTTACTATCCAATTTCATAGATTAAGAATTATTTCCATTTATATGAATAAAATATGACTGCTAGATTCTGCTCGAATCGCTCATTATTTTTCAACCCGTGTGCCTAATTCATTATTCGCACGGCGCTTTTTATCACCACTATCTTCGTTAATGTATTTATTCCTAAACGGATAGTTTACAATAACTTTACCGAAGGAAATAGCAGCTGACAACAGCCGATAATTCATCTTTCTATTGCCCTCTATCGATATAACTGGAGTTACATTTTGTGCGACCAGACTTGTTTGCTCCAATAGTGCTTACGTTGGGCGTTCTACGCGTTAGCCCAATTAAGTAAAAAATCAAGCACTGATCGACTTTATCTATATAAGTTTTGACAATTGAAATTTCGGAATAATGAGAATGTATTCAGGATTTGTCTGGGATTGCATCCACTGACTCTTACGATTAAAATAATCTGTCAATTAATTTATGATGCCCACCATGGGCATTCTATGAGTATGCCCAATGAAAGCCTAATCAAGAAATCAATCACTGATCGGCTTTGTCAAAATGAGTTTTGATGCTTATAAATTCGGAATAATTGGAAAAGTTTTAGGATTTGTTCGGATTGCGTCCACGTAATTATTTAAATAAGATAATTTTTGAATTAACTTCACTTTTTTTAATTAGGCTGCCCAGTTGGTACCCGACTGGTTTGCTACGATAGTGTCCACTTTGGGCGTTCTATGGGCATGCCCAATGTACGCCCAAGCACAGAATGAAACACTCACCGACTTTATCAACATAAGTTTTTATGACAAAAAATTCGAAATAATTGGCAAAGTTTCAAGATTTGGGTTAGATTGCACCTACGTAATTATTTAATGAAAATAATTTGTGAATTAATGTCACTTTTAGTTAATTGGGCTGCCCAGTTGGGGCCCAATTGGCGCCCAATTATTAGTTGGGCTAAGTTGGGCTGATTTCGCCATGGGTATACCTTCCTAATTTATTTCTTAAAATTTAACTATCATTTTAATTTTTTTACTCTTCTTAATAATTAATTAATTCGTGTATTCAAATTAATATTGTGTTATTGTATCAGGGCCACTGTTGATGATAAATTATTAATTTATACCGTGATATAACATGATTATCATCTTATTTTCCTTTCTCATTAATTCAATTCTTTACCACAATGCAATATAAAACTAAGATATCTGTTACTTAATTTTAATTTCTGATAAAATTTTATATTTCAAAAAGTAATTTCTTTTGCGAAATGTAATTTCACGATGTTGATTTGATACATAAGAAACAAGAAACGATCTACCACAGCCTGGGTGGCATAATAATTGGTAAACGCTCGAATCATCTAGAGTGACGTTCCGGGTTCGAATCCCGGTTGAGGTAGATTTTTTTTTCTTTTAGCTCCAAAGAATAATAGACCATTAATCAAAACTATTCATTATTCAACTTCAAAAAATAATTAAAAATTAGTTTAAATTACTATCTTTAAAGCCCAGAACTTACAATTTGAGGCAATTTGTTTTGAGAAAGCTTCGAATTTTTCAAATGCGAGGTAATTTTTCCAATAATCCCTTTGTAGTTCGGCAGCAAAGCTTTCCACTATATTCGTGATGCATCGTTCTGACGATCTTCGGTTACAAAGGGCGGTGGTATAGGTCAAGTATACAGGTGGTACAAATGACATCACGTAAAATCGATTGCAGCAAATCCGGATATTCGCTTAATTGCGAAATTCTAATAAGAGCATTGAGTTCCCTTATTTTTCAAATAAAGAGAATCTGTACAATATTCATACGCACGAAAATTTTCCTGATTGGATTTTTAGTTATTATTAAGCCGCGAATATGGAAATTGGAAGTTCAGGATAATCAGTCGGGACTAGTAATTAGAAGTCTGAAGCATTTACAGCTATTTAATAAAATAGATGGAATTTTCGGCAATTCTGTGAGTCGCAATTTCGAAATCTAACATTTTAGTTCTAAATATTTATAAAAAAAGGATTCTATTCATAACCTTTATTACTATAAATAATGAGATTATCTTTTTAATCTATTAATGAAGCTTACGAATTTTCTTCAATTTCAATTTAGTAAACTAAAATCTCCAAATACGTAACTTTATTTGATGATACAATTTATTTCGAAATGTTTCGAAAAATTATTGATATGAGGGAAAATTTCAATTATAAATTTTTTTTTTTAATATTGTGGAGTAAGTTTGTTTTTGGTATTTCCCGTAGCGAATTTACAATACGTCGAAAAAGAATCTGGAAGATTTTGAGACATCCTGTTTTTATTTTTGCAGGATTTTTCAATTTTTTTGGCGAACTTTATATTATTTTAAAAGATATTCCAAAGTTTTAGAAGATTTTAAACGATTTAAAAATAATTAAAAATTAAAAAGGTTTCCATTGTAATAAAAAGTAGATATTTAATTATTTAAAAATAAAATTAAAAATCTTTGTAAAGACTTTGAAGGGTTTTAAAATAATGCGATTTTTCTAGAAATTCGCGGGAAAAAATATATTTTCTATTTAAAATAATTAATTTTAAGAAATAATGAAACTAAGCTTTTTAAATTCTGGAAAATTGTTAAAAGAATTTTAATTTTAATTTAAAATGTATTTAAAACGTTTAAAAACATATACAAATATTGTTTCACCTAAACTTTATTTAATCAATTAAAATAAAGATTTTGTAAAGATTTCGAACCAAACATTTATAATTTTTTTTTAAATTTCGAAAGTTATTTTAAAATATTCATGTTAACAGAATATTTTTAAATGTTTCAAAAAAGATTGCAAAATAATTCCAAGATTGTGGAAAAAATATGTCAGATTTAAAGGTAACTTTTTTTAAACTTGCAGAATTTTTAAAAAATTTAAGGAAAACTTAGAATCATTTCAAAAGATATTAAGGAATTTTGGAAGTTCTTCAGTGATTCAAAATATTTTAAAACTTTGAAAGATTTTTAAAGATTTACGAAATGTCTTAAAATTTATTTCCAGCGTGGAAAAGTCCTAAATATCTTCCTACCAACTCAAACTTTTTTATAATTTTGAAAAATTCTGTAATATAAAAAAATGTTTCATAAATTTGGCTAAATAATATTTGATATACCTAAAATCTTCAGAAATGGTTATAATTCTTCTTGATTAACATGAGAAAATTATATCTAAATAACTTCAAAACGAATAAAAAAAGAAACTTGAAAAATAAATAGTTACTGATCATTTTTATTTTGTACTAAATATTAATTGCTTTTTGAATTATAATTTGTTGGAAGTTCTTTTTTTCTTGACTTTAATATCTTGTTTGGTTTAAATTCGTCTCTTTTGTTACAAATTTCATTTCCTTTATTTAAATTGCAGTTGTTTCGTTGGAAATTACAATTTTTTTATTTGAGGATTAAACTATGTTGTTGCAAATTCATTTTTTTTTATATAACATTAAAATATTTTTTTAGTTTCGATGTAAGCTATAATATTTCTCGATAAAAATTCATATTTTTTGGTGAAGAGCTTTACGTTGGAATTTCATATTCAGAAAAAAATATTATAAAATCATAAAGTTTCAATTGAGAAATAAATTGATGGAAATTTTATGGGTAATTTCATGCATACTCTTATAATAAAAAATTTGCATGTTTTGAAGATTAAAAATTGTTGAGCAATTAATTGTATTTTTTGTCTTGTTAGCGTTTTTGCCGAAAATTGGCATTTTTTATGAAAATCACTAGATTTTAAAGTTTCATCATTTCTAAACAATTTTGGATTTTATTAGCGTTTTATAAGAAAATATTGTAATGTGTAAGAAAATAATTATAAATTAAACCAGAGTTTTGATTTTTGAAAATGTCTGGCTAATATAAATAAAAATGGTAAATATAAGAAAAAAATATATTTCGCAGAGGATTCACAAGTTATTAACAGTTTTAAGTTATGCTGACAATTTAAACCGGAAATCGTATTTGTATTCAAAAATTAGTATTTTTTAACTAGAATGAAATGGTTTAATTGTCAACATATTGTAAAAAATATCATGTAATAATTCTGAAGTCAAAATATGAATTTTGATCAAATATAAAAAATATTGTTCTTAATTGTCTTTTTGGTTAATACAAAAATTAAAATTATCGCTTCGATAGAAAATTTTTAAAAATTAAAGATGCGACTTTTCGTTTGCAGATTAATCTGTTTTGATGAAGGATCCTACTGTTTTATTTACAGCTTTCTTTTTAAAATTTGAATTTAAATAAATTTCGTGTAGTTGAAAATTAATCTTTTTGGTTAAAAATTCATATTTTCAAGTTAAAAACCAAAATTTGATCAAAAATCCATATTTTGGTATTAAAAATACTATTTTGTTTAAAGTTCTTCTTTATTTTTTGCTGAAAATTGACCTTTTTAGTTGAAAATTTATAATTTAAGCGGTTAAGTAAAGATTTTTTTTTTCTTCAAACTCGTCTATTTTAGTAAAAAATTAATGCTTTTGATACAAAATCGAGCTGCCTGATTGAACATTCGTATTTTCCAGTAAAAAATTTAAGTTCTTTGTAAAAGTTTGTCTTTTTGGTTGAAAAGTCAACTATCTTGTTTAAAAGTCTTTTTTTTTATTTTAATTGTTTTTGACTAAAAATCAAAAACTGTATTGTTTAAAATATCAACTACTTGGTTAAAAGTTAAAGAAGTATGTTAAATGTTTGTTTGTTTCTTGCAAATTCGCCATCGTTGTTTAAAAAATACATCTTTTTAGCTTAAATTGAATCTCTTTGGTTAAAAATCCAATTATCTTGTTCAAAATTTGTTTTTTTTTCTTTGTTTACATTAAAAAAAAAATTAAACTACTCTATTCTTGTTTTAAAATTAATATAATGTAGTTAGAAATGTGAGTAGTTTGTTGAATATTTTTGGTTTTTTCGTAATTTTTAGTATTAGAATTTTATTGGAAAAATTTAACCTGTTAGATTACATAATTAAATTTTCAGGTGCAAAATTAAAATTCGTTTTAAAAAATTGATTTTTTTTCACTCACAATTCAACTATTTATTCAAAAATTGATTGATTGGTCAGAATTTAAATGTTTTCTTCAGAATATAACTGCTATATATTTTATATCGGTGGAAAAATCCGGAAGCTTGTAAATTGTTCTGTAAAATATTTAACGTATATTGTTTTATTTGCATTTATTTTTACCAATGATTTTTTGGCGCTATTAATCAAGATGTTAATTCAGTTGCTAATTTCGTGACCAATCGACTTTTAGCTCACAGCGAGGGTTGCTGTTTCTATGCACCACTACACATGGATTATGGAAATGTGACCCGTAACAAGCAAGTCTATGTAGATTGCGTCCTCATAATGAAATTGCTTTTTGATATGAAATAAAATGAACGTTTAACGTTTATTTTTAAAGCGAAATTTTTATAATAAATAATAAAAATAACGAAAATTCGTGGATTGTTTTCTCTCCAATTGATTAAATATTTTGTATATAATAATATACATTGATAAATTTATTATTTAAATTTAATTTAAATTAATTTGAATTTATAATTTAATTTATTTTGATAAATATGGTCACACAGTGACAATATTTATAGTCAAAAAAGATGGTTTCCTTTTTTTAAATATCTTCAAATAATAATTATAGTTTCCGTTACTGATGAAAATTTATCATCCATTTGTTCGTTTTGTAAAAAGAGTATCCAATTTTGGTTCTATAATTTTATAATCGAATTGACAGATGATATGAAATTCAAAAAATTCACCATTAAACATCAGAATCAATATAATTCAACAGTAGGGGGTGTCAAAAATTAGTGTTTTTTTTCATTTTTGAATTTAACTATTAATTATCTAAAATTGTGTATTAAATTATTTCTTAATGCAAATTTTTAACTATTATATTTGACTCGTACACTTATCTTTATATGTGTAATGAAATAAAAAAAATTCTTTAAGCTCAGATTTCTTCGAATTGAAGTTTTAAAGCGAGCAACAGGTGAAAATTTGAGGTACTGAAAAATGGAAGCGTACCAATAAAGGCTGTAACAACAAAATCGTAATATTTCAGAGGAAAATATTTCAATCTTTCTGAAAGCTTCAATGCTAATTAAAATTTTTTGAAAGGCCACCGATGGAAATTTAGAGCACTGAAAAATGTTAGCGTAGACAGAAAAAAGCTTTTTTTCTGTGTGAATAAAAGTTGAAGCAAATAAATGATACAATTTTATGGTTAAATTATCAGGCATAATGAATTCAACAGTCGTCAAAGAAATGATTAAAACTCGTTTAAAAGAAAAAAACTGCAACAAAATGTTTTCGATAAACTCAGAGAACAGAAAAGGCTTGTTTTTTTAATCTTTGGTCAACTTTTGACTATAAACACAATTTTTTACTGTTATTTTATATTTTAAGAAATGTTCAGGAATAATAAAAATCTCTTTTTTTATTTCTCAATGACTATGTTTGCGTCAAAAATTTGAAATAAAAGTAATTTGCACTTCCTAATTCTAAAATTTAGTGAATTTGATTTTTTTTCTCCAAATAATTTTTACATATGTAGTTTTATAATATAAAACTTATTTTTGAATGTAAATGAAATATTGGATAAAAACGTATAAAAATAATTGTTCAGTTTATTTTACTACTGCTCAATAGAAATCTAAAAATAGTAAATTAAAGTAATTTTCTGAGTTATTTTTCTTCAATTAAGATACCGAAATTTTCACTTTTTTACGTATGTTTAAAAATTTTCCTTATATTTTATTTTTATTTTTCTTGCTTCCCTATTTCTCATTTTCTCTCACTTCACCTTTTTCCGCTCATTTTTCCTGAAGTTCTCATTTTTCTACTCTAATAATTTCCCCTTACTTTACCTCCCATCATATTCTCCTTCTTTCTCAACCTCCCTTAATTTTTTCCCATTACATTCCAACAAAAAGCACAACATTCTGTTTTTTTGTAGATTATTATACATTGAGAATAGTCCATTTTGACGATAAATATTTACCTAAGGAAAATGTTTGATTGACCGAACAAAAGTTTAGTTGTCACAACCAAGTTTTTTGGTTACTACAGAAGAAACAAAATCGTTTTGTTGGACCAACCAAATAATTTTGTTTATTTCTAGATTTAACAAATTTATTGATTAGTGAACTAAATATTTTCTAGCTCAACTTGAGCTAGAAGAAAAAAAAAGCTAGCTTAACTTGGGCATTTTCTAGCTCTGACTTGACAAGAATATTGTAGATTTACAAAACAGTTTTGCTAAACGAACTAAGTACTTTTAATCACAATAGCATTATTTTTTGTCAAGCGAACTAAACTTTGGTATATTTAACAAAATAGTTTTGTTGAAGCCACATAATTTTTTCCAGCAACAATTATTTTGTCTCGGGAAAAATTTATTTGACAAATAAAATATAAAATATTTTCTGTATGAGAATAAAACTAGAAGGACAAAGTGTATTAATTCAATAAAATGTATCGAATAATAAAATAAAAATAATCATTCACTTTCAAATACATATATTACAGATCCTATATCCCATTCATCCGAAATCTGTTTAGTAGTCATCCATCCTAGCGTTTTTTTTTTAAACAAAAACAACTTTTTTTTCTTTTTTCTTTGATACAACTAAAAATAATATCAACGATCAAAATTCAGAAAGGCCTCAATGGGCACAAAGTTTGGCGTCGTCTTAACGACATCGTTACAACATCTTTACGACAACTTTACGACATCCTATGTCCATGTCGTTAAGGTGTCTTTACGATATCGTAAATAAGTCGTATGATCTGACGATGTGTTTACGATATCGCAAAGACACCGAAAGGAAATGGACATAGGATGTCGTAAATTTGTCGTGAAGATGTCGTAACGATGTCGTAAAAACATCGCTAAATTTTGTGTCCACTGGGGTGATTTTCCCTCGAATGAACCATATTAAAAAAGTGGTTAGCTGCTCGTCATGAGTCGAAAGAGAGCGCATGCGCGGCTGTGTGTTTGGTACGCTCAAGAAATTCTTTTATACGTTTAACAAAAGTGCTTAACAAACTTTTTCATCTGTGCTAAATAAATTATTTTGTAACTTCAATTACTTTTTTGATAGTCGCAACCAAATTTTGGTACAAACAATCAAAGCTTCTCAACAAAATTATTTTGTTTCGGATACATTATTTTTCTTCTCAATGTTAAATACAGTAAATAGTATCCTGAACAATAATAATTAGTATGTATTGGGTGTAATTTCTCAAATTAAAGTAGACTTTATTTGAAAATTCAGAATACCATGTACATAAACTGCATAAAATATTAATAATATTTCACATTCAGCTATAAATGCAACTTCCCTTTAGAGGACCGTGTGTCGCATAAAGGGAAATGGCCTAAGTGACGCAACCACATTGACCTCGCGTGTAAACTTTGTAACACTTGTAAATAGTCTTCGATCCGTAAAGTATTGTCGGCATAATTTGCGTGAGAGTTTATACACATACATATGACACAAAAACCGCACTGCCATTAAATCCCTAGCCGCTTCCATATAGGATATATAGTTCCTAAATTTTGAATGTATACCTCTTTACCCACAACATCAATTATTAACCTCCCTTTTAACGCGATTGCCGTACATGCGAATTTGTATGCGAATATACATGTCTGCGTTTTGATGAACGCTTGAATTCGCTCGGAATACTCCATAATGAGATACGTTTATGCCATTAGCGTTGAATAAAGTAAAAGTGACCTCTATGTGGAATTTAGCAGTAATATAACTTTGTTTGCGATTTGTATGTTTCATATGATAAATACAATATTTTTGGACAATTTATGTATTTGAGGCTATGCAGGGAAATCTAGTAAATGCTGAGACGGGTTTTGGTTTTGGAACATAACTTTTTTCTATGATGATATTTTTGGATTTCATTTCACTATCTTGAAGGGCTATTACACAGCTTACTTTTTAAGAATGAAACATTTAAGGGCAATTCTCCACAGACAAGACCCTTTATTGTCAATATATTTTACACAGAAAAAAGTAAAGTTTCCATTGAAAAACATTTTTGGTTCCAAAGGATTATTTTTTGCTTTGCCCACTTGGATATTATGTTTAATTAATAACACAAAATTTACCTTAAAACACACATGCAACCGAACTTTGACGAACTTAACTTAATAGAGATAATTAAACTGAAAAATAATACCGCAACTGAAGTGGATATAGTGACTTGATAAATATCATTTGCAGGTTATGTAGCAAAGTTGTCAACATAAAATTATATTCATATGCAAGAAACTTTTCGTCTCGAGTTATCGGTTGATAACTGTATATCGATTCCTAACTTACCAGCTCTACTTTGTAAGCATTTGGTTTGTGAATCAGTTTTGATGTTCTTTTCAAGAGGGCTCTAAACCAGTGGTCGGCACGCTCTTGCCCTGGGCAGGGTAGCCTGCCCTGGCTGCCCTATGACCTACTCTCAGGGCAGTACCTGCGTGCTTGGCCAGATCATCCCTTTCCTCAGGGGTCCTTTGTTATAAAATGGGAAAAAAATGTGAGATTAAAAAATTC
>NC_046664.1:72660085-72666816 GCF_010883055.1 Belonocnema kinseyi | reverse complement strand
TTTCCTCAGGGGTCCTTTGTTATAAAATGGGAAAAAAATGTGAGATTAAAAAATTCGTAATTTTGCGATCAGTGACTTAAAAGTAATATATTTGGCATCTACTTATTATTCCGATTCCAAAGACATGTAATTTGTCTATAAAGGTTGAAAATTTGAGAAGTATTTAGTGTTAAATTGACTGTCAATCTGATGTTTCTTGATTGTAAACTCCTTCAAAATTTTAACTTTTCTAGGCAAGTAATATATCATTGGAATCGGAAAAATTTGTAGATGCTGATAATGCTATTTTCAAATCGATAATTAAAAAATTAAAAGTTTAAAAATTTCCTTACTTTGAAATGCCTGTGGACAAAAGACCCTTGCTGGGGTAAGCTCACTCATACTAAGGTACATGAATAGACCGAAAAGTAGTAGAAAAAATTAAGTCGGGTGGAGCCTGACGATACCTGAAAATGAAGCAAAAAGTTTGCCGACCACTGCTCTAAACGAACCCTTTTGGCTCTCTATAGGTATCTATTGGAGCTCAAGTTCTAAATGATACCAACTTTTATTTAAGTCGCAATTTTAGTGAACCCCCAGTTTTTTTGTATTATTAAAACAACTGGTTTGTATCAGTAAAGATATTTCAGTAATAATATTTTAATTTTATTGCAATATACACTACAGATGCATAAAAATATGAGTGTCTTCGACATTTTTTGTAAGGTTACGTTGATGGCTAAACAGCCGTCTTTGGACAACTAGGAATACATTTTTGGGTCCTGATTGAACCTCGGATTGATGAAAAAGTATCTCACTACTCATCCTCTAAGCTTCGAGTGTACGCATCAGAAAGTTTCTTCGCAAATGAAAAAAAAAAACTGTCAAGAATACCTTGCGTATTTTTTTATTATTCATCGACGTAACTAGCAACAAATTTTATATTTCACAAAAGAAGTCACTCAATAAAGTATTAAAATTTGTTTCAAAGCTGCAGAAAATGATTTGCGAAAGAATTATTGAATCCATTTTACTTTAAAGCTTCAGGAACATTTTTTGGGTTGTTTTCCATCGACGTAACATCCACCAACGTGACCGCAGTTTTATGTAATGACGTCAGCTGACAAGATGTCTTTACGCCGAGGGCCAAACAATACTACCAATTGCATGGGACGAAATATAATTTTGTTTTATAACGTGGGCAATCGTGATTCTTTACCACGAGTGTATTTAGACATAATTTTCTTATTTTTATAAAACAATTTAATTAATTCATGAAAACTTACAGTGAAAAATAATTTTTCTAAACTAATAAAAAAAAAAAGTTTTGTATCCTACAATTAGCCTCGTCGTTTGGGCCTCGTCCTGCAGACATCTCAGAGTCTTAGATTCCCCCCCCCCCCCAACCTGAAAAACATAACTACGACTTGTTACGATCGTGAAAATTTATTTGGACGGATTTAGGTTAGGATTATATGGGCGTTTTAACATGACCTACTTGCAAATTAGATTAACATCCCGATGTTTATTTGTCTGTCCTTAATTTAGTTAAAATTACTTTTCTTTGAAATAGTGTTCATTTATCAATTTCGACATGTTTTTAATGTGTTTCAGTTTCAGTAGAAAAATAAATGACCAAATTTTTAAAAGAAGTGGAAAGGTTAAAAATTATATTAATGAAAATCTTATTTGAAATACTAAAGCTCAAATAAATCAGCAACTAAAGTAAAATTGAAAAGTCCCTCGGATAAAAAAAACATAACCTCTAAAGAGCATACATAATTTCTTATTTATTGGTGAGTTAAAAAATATTTTCCGATTAACTTCACTTATAAAAGTTATAGAAATATGTCAATTTATTGAATTTCAAAGAATTTATTGAAGAGAAGTAAGGTAGTTCGCAGGGTTTCGAAAGATATGAAGAGATTTGAAATTATTGTTTTGAAATTCACCCAGAATTTTTATTAATTTATCCTGCATTTTTTAAATTCTTGGGGGTTCTTTTTAATTTTTAAGGTTCGCTGAAATTATTCAAAATTTACTCACTTCCACTTACTTCAATGGAATTTTTTTATTATTTAAAGTTTTTATTTATTTGTTCCTGATGATCAATTGACCAAATGATGACAGGATTTAGAATATTTTTAGGTATTTCACCAAATTCCTTGGCATTGTCAAGATCTTTAAAAAATGTCAAAAGGGCCTAAAAGATTTAAAGAATTTTAGGTTGTTCTAAAAAATCACAAAGAACTTTTTAACGGATTCCAGAAATTGAATGGGCTTTCGAAGAATTTGAATCATTTAAGGGCATGTGATACTTGGAAAATTGTCGATTTTACCAGTTTTAGGTTCCGACAGCTTTTTTTCTTTAATAATCGATATTTTGTCTTAAAAATTTGGGACATGATAGCGACCATGCTAATGGACATCCCCACACAATTTTTTTTGCTTTAATTCAAAAAAGTTTTAATTTAGAAAAATCTGATTAATTTGCATAGCGCTTAGGAATTAGTATCGATTTTACCAGTTTTAGGTTCCGACGGCTTTTTTTTTCTAGAATAATCAATATTTTGTCTTAAAAATTTGAGAAATGATAGCGAACATGCTAACGGACGTTTCCGCACACTTTATTTGTGTTTTTTTTTCAAAAAAATTTTAATATTGCTAACAACGTGTGTACATTTGGAGGTTATGTATGTTACAATTCTCCTGTGCGTTACTTCCAAACTACACAACATTTTTGGCCGAAAACTTTGGCTTGCAAATAAACATAGTAACTAATCTCCCGGAACTAACCCTTTTTGCAGGCAATCAAAAAAGTTTATTTCATAAATAATTTCCAGATTATCGGAAAGGCAGAGATGAAAAACGACGTAACCACAAAATAATACATATGCATAAAAATTTTATTTAGCACAATAAATTTTTTTGTTCTTATCCCTCAAAAAAGAGTCCGGGGACGTCCGTTATGATATTTTATAGCATCTACGTAAGGGCATGTAAGTATCACATGCCCTTAAGGGTATTGTAAAAGATTCGCAGGCACTTTCAAGAGCTTCAAAAAGTTTCAAGTGATCCCAAAAGATATCAAAGGTTTTAAAATATTTTCGGAAATTTTAAAACATTCATATAACTTTTTGGTTTATTTCAATAGTTTATAGGAATTTTAAAGAATTTAAACCATTTTAGTTCCAACTTATAAAGTATCCCAACCTATAAATTGTCAAAACCTATAAAATGTTTCAACCTATAAAATTTCCCAACTTATAGTGTCCCAACCTATACTATTTTTTTTAATTATAAAAGATTTTAATTGCCTTCTTCTGGCAAACTTCTGTTTTCTCCATTTTTTGGGTTTTCGGTTTTTTGATTAAAAATTGCATCTGTTTGGTTGATCATTATTCTGTTTGGATAGATTCCATTTTGTTTAAAATACGCTTTTTTTGCTTGTTGAATTAAACTGTTTTCAGAGTTTCGACAAATATTTACCACTTTGGGCATAACAAATTTCAAGTAGCTGATAAAATTTTCAAAGAGTTTTCAAACCTGTTTTTTCAGTAAGTTTTTCAATTAATGGCAAATAAATTTCGGATGAAACCAATGCTATAAGGAACAACATTTCTCTTACGATTATACTTTGTATTATTATAAACAAATTTCATTAGTTAATGCAGTATTTAATTATTTTTCGACACAAAAATGTTGCTTTTTGAATTTAATATTTTAAAAATTACTCTTTTTTCAAATTATTATAATTGATCAAATAATCATCGTTGTTGCTAAAACTACCATAGAATTAATAATTAAGAGGAGTGACATTGAGAAACAAAAAATTGTCGTCAAAAGATATCCAAATAATGCATTTATGTATTGAATTTTGTTTTAAAAAATACAAAATTTATCAACTTAGTATAATTGTGGACGAAATCCTCATGTACTTTCAATTAAAAGACTGACATTGAAAAAAAATTTTCTTTGACAGATCTTATAAAAATATTTCGTTAAAAAAATCGAAAAATGGATTTATCTATTAACTTTGTTTTAGAACAATTACAATAGTCATGAAATCATTATAAATATTGCTGAAATGATCATAAAGTTTATAATTGAAAAACTTGACATAAAAAAAATTTGTTTGCTGAGAAATTCCTGCATAACGCATTTATTTTTTAATTTTCTTTAAAACATTGACAAGACTGACCTTCAGAGAATTTTTCTCTATTATAATATTGATACAACCCAAATTTCTTGCAAATCAACACAAAAAACGTAAAATGATTGTAAATTTTGGAAAACAAAGATTTAACAAATAATTTTTTATGCCATTATTTTGTTTATTATATAGTTTTTTTTAAATTTGATTATTTTCTTATTTGAATAAAATCGTGTTAGTTAAAATAGAAGCTATTAAATTTTTCGTTGAGAATTAATATTTTTAATTTAAAATTGAGCTATTTGGTGAATATTGTTATTAGTTAATTTTTTAATTGAGCAATTTTATATTTTCGTTAATTTTATAATTTTGAAAATTTTATTTTTTGGAAATACTAGAGAGTCGAGAACTATAACTTTCAAGATTATTTCTCATCTCCCTGTCATTCGAATTGAAGTTTTTTAATCAGAAAAGGCTTAAATATATCTTCCAGCCTGCTTTTAAAACATGCAATAAATTTTTTTTATTTTATAAATAATTTTTTTAATTGCTCAACTTATAAGTAAAATTATTATTTCTGCAGTTTTTTTCCGCTGAAATTCAGTTTAGAAAAACTCTTCTTTACGTAGAAATAGATTTACAGTGAAGGGATTATTTTTGCTGTTTTCGTTCTGCTGAAATTTAATTTTGAAAAAACTATTGCCTCTACTTTGAAGTGGATTTACGAGACTCCTCAGATGGGCTATTCTCTTTTATTCTGTAAAATAACGAAACTCATATTTCCTGCGGAAAATAAGAATTATGAAAATATGAAAAAATTATGTTTAACTTGTGTCTGAAGTACTCTTTTTTGTTTTTCAGGTAAGCTCATCATAAGGTCTTTGTTCTCACTGTCCCATGCATAGTGAGTATATACAAGTTTAATATTATTAAAAAAAATATTTCTGTCGCCATAAATTACAATTTCGCGTAATTTTACACATACCTGCTCAATAATTAAAGTTTTTAATATATAATTTGATACTGTGCACATTATTATTAATAAAATTAAAAGTTATTTAATTTTCAATCTTTCTAAATTTATTGAAATTTCAAATTTCCATCATATTGTTATATTCCATATAAGAAGTATTATATTTTATATCAGAAATATTTTGAAAACTCTGGAATTAAAATTATTCAATTTTCTACAAGCAACATTTCTAATCGTGTTTCCATTTTTTTAATTTGGTAATTTTTTACATCTTTGAGTTATTTTTTAATTCATTATTTGAAAAAATTCCTATTTTAAAGCCTTTTAATTTAAATATTCACGAGCATCTTTTCAAAATTAAAAATTCTGCAATTTTCTCTATTCTTGAAAACTAAACATTTACCGTTGTTAACTTTTTTTAAAGATTTTTGATTTCACGATTTCAAATTTAAAATATGTAAATTAGAAATTGTCAAAATTCTTCAATTTTAATAATCTTAATCTTAGAAGTTCAATCATTTTTCACATTTTCTTTTTTCTTTTTTTAGAAAACATGTCAATTTTTCTTACCGAAAAAAAGTTGGAACAAGAAAGTTCATTTTCAATCAAGAAAAATAAATTTCCAACAAAATAGTGGAATTTTAAACTAAAAAAGACAAATTTATACCATAAGCTATTATCTTTACACTTTCCATTTAAAGCTCTAATTAAAAAAAATTGAACAAATATAATTGAAATATAATAAATTTGAAAGAGATTAAAATAAAATTTAAATGAGATTAAAATGAAATTTAAATTAGAATAAAATCGAATTTAAAATCATATTTAATGTCAAATAATGAAGTTAATGAGCAGAATTCCTTAAAATAAAAACAAGAATCCAATGGTCGAATTTAGAAAATCACCATATTGTTCCCATTGCAATTTGAAAAAAGAATCTAAAAAAGGAAAAGATTTATTTGATTTTAATCTTGTTTAAATTGTTTAAGTTTTAATTTAGCTAATTTGGATTGGTGGTCATTTTTATTTCAGGTATGTTCATAACTGGTTTGCCTTTTAAACCCCGCTTCATTCTTGGCTGTCAGGGATAGAGCATCATGCTGTTGTTGCTGTTCTTATCAGCTTCAATTTTTAATATTGATTTATTCAATCATTTATTTTTTTGCCTTGACAAGGATGATGGATGAGTGCCAAAACGTTGGCAAATATTTTTTGACAACTGTGTTTTTATTTTGCTTTGATAATGTTAAAAAACAAAAGGGTAAAAGAAATAAAAAAAGAGGAAGGGGATTTGGTTGGTTGCCTTTTCATTCTTCTTTCATGTTTTGTTTTAGTGCAAAGGGAGAATTTTCTTCTTCTCTTTTTTTTAGTCAAATTTTTTTCAGATTGCATTAGGAACATTCTATGGTGATTATCCTTTGGTCATTAGAATCTCAGTTTTATTTTCAGGAATTCTGCTCAATAACTTCTTTGGTTCTTAACGCTTTCAATAGGTCAAATAGTTTTTTTTTCCTTTATAAGGATGATCTACGAGGGTGGATTGATAAGTTTCCGGCCTGACCAAGAGATGGCGCCACTAGGCCTACCTTGAGGTGGCGTTCTATAGTACCATCCTTAGATAGCTTG
>NC_046664.1:72641261-72659985 GCF_010883055.1 Belonocnema kinseyi | reverse complement strand
CGCACTTTTAATCTTCTATCCTTCAACACCATATCGTGGATTTTATTGATGATTTCGGGAGTACTTGCTTCTACGGGCCTTCCTGAACGTGGTTCGTCATTATTGATGTACGAGCACGCTTAAATTCATTTACCCAGTTATAAACCGTTGCTAAGGCAGGGGCCGATGTGCCATGAACTGAGTCCAATTCATATTTTATCTCATATGGAGTTAAACCCTTTAAATAAAAATGTTTGATTACCGCTCTGAACTCGTTTTTTTTCATTTTTCTTAACGAACAATTTTTTTTTCAATTGGTTATAAAAACATGTAAACTCAGAAGATGTGGACTGTGACTGCACCATATATCTAGTCGAGAGTGGTGCTGACTGAAAACAGATGATTTGGAGCGATTCGCGCGCCATCTGTTGGTCATTCTAAGGACTTATTGAACTACCCTCGTAAAAACAAGACGAAAAAAATGAAAATAGAAGAAAGGGGATTTGTTCGGTTTCCTTCTCATTTTTCTTTACGCTTTTTTGTTTTTGTCCAAAGGGATCATTTTTTTATTCTCTTTTTTTAAAAAACAAAATTTTCAGATTGCAATAGAAACATTTCATGGTGATTGTCCAAATTTGGCCGTTATATTTTTGGTTTTATTTTCAGGAATTCTGCTCATTAACTCGTTTGGTCCTTCAGGCCATGTGATGAGTGTAACAGCTGATCAAGTCAGCCCTAAGATGAATATTTTTCACTCATATTGAAAAATAAAAGTTTAAATAATGCGAAAAGTTTTTTTTTAAAAACTTAATAAATATTAAAGGATCGTTTGTGGCCTGGCAAAGAGTTGGAGGAAGAAAAAAGTTTATTTATGCAAATAATGATTATCGACGCAATCTGTTTTACCCTCAAACCCCTAGAAGTTCGAAGTTGTCTACTCGCTGCGCTAGTGCTGCTTTGACGCAGCTGATAGCCTGAAACGTATGTCAGACGAAATATATTTATTTGCATTTTAAGTGCAAACATTAGTTTTTGCATTATTGGTGTATATTGTTCGTGAGCGATTTTTGTTGTTTTGTCCCACTCTGATAAATATAAACCTCATAACTAGTCCTTTGACAACATTGCAAATTGCTTGCAGGGTTTGACGACAGCACGGTCGGTATTTTTACGAAATAGAAATTTAAAAAAACTTTTTTCAGTATTCTAATTATTTAGGACCAGAGACAAATTCTTGCATGCCTTCTATTTATCGTGCCAAATTTTTAACACGATATCTCATTTCGTGTGGATGTAAGTTGGGAAAGAAAACTTCCACTGGTATTTTCTTCAAAAAAAATTTTTTCTCAAAATTTCCATCGGAACAAAGCAGACATGGACTTTATTACCTCCTCTTTCATTTCTCAAACTTTCAGAGCGATATCTCATTTCGTTTAGACATAAGTTGGGAAAAAAAAATCGAAGACAAGGTTTGGTCACGTGATCCTCTCGTCACATGGCCTTAACGGGTTAAATAGGATTTTAAATTTGATATAAATCTTATTTCGAATTCCTGAATATTAACATCTTGTTCGCAACAACCATATCAATGTTAAAATTTCAATTCAGCTCCCGAGTTGCACAACTTGCAGGCGGAAGCACAGTTGGCACTCAATGCCGATGTAATACAATGGCTGGACTATACTGGCCGATATTAGTATTCAGATTGTTCCATGGTACCAGTTGTAGTTACCCCCAGCATGTCACATCCAGAGGCAACTAGAACAATATTTTGCAGTCTCGCGAGCCTCTTATATGGCCCCAGCAGTTATCTAAACATTACCTACAATCGTACTGCATTAGACATTTTGACCAACCACATGAGGTCGTATAAACGAGCATTAATGTGTGCTAGTTAGAGTCTGTAACGGAACTGTAAATGTCTGCATCGATCGCTAACAACAATAGTGTACCTAGCAACAGACTACAAACTTTGAGAAGCAATGAAACTTTTTTGTATTTTAGATAGAGAAAAGATTGAGTTGATTCAACAAAACAGTTTGGTCAAACTACTTTGTTTGTTGAAACTAAAAAATTTGCTCAGATCAAATAAATCTTTGGTTATATTTAAAAACAGAACGAAGTTATTTGTTCAATTCAATGTAATTATTTATTTAAGCATGTTTCGTTGATTCAACCAAATAAATGTGTTGAACGGAATATATAATTTATTATAAAATAATTTGGTTAAAGTGACGAGATAATTATGTTGATTTAACCAAACACGTTCATTAACTACACTAAACATTTCGAAAATTAGTTTGCAGGGTGCAGTTTAGTTTACCAGTGCAGAAAAAGTGATGCTTATCAAAAGTTTTAATTAATGAGAAAGGCTCTTTCTATACATTTTTTACGACCGTTGATACGATAATTGTTGATCCAACTAAAATATTTTGTTAGATCACCAAAATATTCGATTGGAACAAGCCAAAAAGTTTGTTTGGATCAACCAAAATATTGATTATAATCAACTAAAGTTTATTGCCAAAAAAATTTGTTTGAATGTACCAAACATTTGATTGACCCTATCGCAATGTACTTATTTGTTTGATCCAACCAAATTTTTGTTGAATCAACTAAATTATGAGTGTATCAAAATGTTTCAAACAGTTAACAGTCATATCATATGACAAATAAATGATCCATTGTGCAATGTTCTGATGCGATTTTCTAGCTTCATTTTATGCTCGGGCATTAGGTTGTTCCAAAAAACGTTTTTCGAGATACAGGGCAATCCCCCCCCCCCCTTAAAAGTTTCCATTTTCAGAGGAAATAAATCCGTAATTTTTTTAATGCAAATGATAGTATGTGCTACCGGGCACTTTAAAATCCCATTTAATTAACATGAGAAGCTTTGGATTTTCGAAAAAGTGAACTCTCGCTCCAGGGTTACATCGAAATTTACCAAACTTTGAGTAAAAATACAAAAACTACATTTTTACGTATTATTCTGAATTTTTAGCAATTTCTGTCATCTTTTTTATACAAATAATTATTAATAGACAATCTGAATATCTCCCATGACTTTATAAAAAATGTTTAATTGTTTAAATAAATTTAACTTCCTTAAAAAAAATTGTACTAAAAAAATGTAAAAAATAATCGTATTTTCCGATTTAAATAAAATAATTGGTCATTATTAAAATATCAAATGTTTTTAGAAAAACATTATTGAATTATTTAAGCAACTAATTATTGTTTATTTACAAAATTTCCATAAATTGAGTTGGAGTTTTCCAATTTTTTCTAAAATTAGAATCCTAGCCTAATTTTTGTTAAATGATTACAAAATTTTAATACATTCCTTTTAACTTTTAACAAATCTCTATTTGTTTAAACCATTTTTCTTGCTTAACCAGTTTTTTTGAATAAATTTGAAGTAATGAAACAAAATAAAATTCATGAAATTATTTTTCTGGGTACAGAAAAAATTAGTTAAAAATTTTTGAATTGTTTAAACAAATATAATTTGTTTAAATAATTATTTTTTTATATTTCAAAAACTGCATTTCCTGCATTAAGAATTTGACATTCAATAGGATTTTGAATTTAAATTTAAATTCATTTAAATTGTTTAAATTTTAATTTTGAGGAGTATTAAATGCTATTGAAACATAATTTTATTGTTTAAGCAATTACTACTTTTATTAAGTGCAGTTTTTGATCTAAAGTTCCCGTTATCATGAAGTTAAAGTCTAATAATAATTTAACACCTCATTCGGCAGTATTATTCACTCCTGAAATTAAAAAATTGGCTTATAATACAGTACTTTTTCACAGAAAATTTTGAAACTTGAACCATAATTTGCATTAGTGAATGTGCTTTTTTGTAGTACAAGCGTAATAAAGACTGTAAAAATATGAACAATGGAATAATACCCATTTATGATTTAAATTTTATTATCAATTTTATGATTTATTAAATATTGCGCTAAAAAAGATGTGAACTCAATTTAAAGAAATTAAAAAAAGCAATAATTAATTGTATAAACAATAACACAAAGCTTTTAGCAGAATTTACTACTACTCGAAATCACTGAATATTATTCTTCATTCAGGAAATACGATTTTAAAATTATTTTTAGAAAAATAATCCTTTAAAAAAATTATATTTGTTTAAACAATTAAAAAATAGTTTGTATATTATTTCTATACACTACAAATTTAGAAAAAAAATTGTATGTATTCTATTTTATTTCATTTTTTTAAAGTTATCGAAAAAAAACTGCTTGAGAAAATAAGAATTGTTTCAAAAAATAGATGTCTGTTAAAAATTAGAACTGTATAAAAATTATTTAATTATTAAAAAAAAAGTATCGTGATATTTAAAACTTCATCTTTTTTGGTAGAAATATTGCATTTTACTGAGATAAAAATCTAACTATGTATTGTTGAAAATCCTAGCGGGCACAAAACTAGGCGACGTCTTTACGACATCGTTACGACATTTTCACAACATCTTTACGACATCCTATGTCCCTGTCGTTTCGGTGTCTTTGCGATATCGTAAAAACATCGTCAGATCATACGACTTATTTACGAAATCGTAAAAACACCTTAACGACATAGGCATAGGATATCGTAAAGTTGTCGTAAAGATGTCGTAACGATGTCGTAAAGACGTCAACAAACTTTGTGCCCACTGGGATTCGACTATTTCCTATAAAACCGACTTTTTCTTGAGAATTCGTATTTTTGTATTGAGAAGTCAATTGAAATCTTTTTGGATAAAAATTTAACTCTTTTTTTCAAATTTACCTTTTGGATTTCAAAATTCCCCTATTTAAGTAGAATTTTCATTTTTCTTGGACAAAAATGCAACTGTTTGGTTAAAAATTTAACTATTTAGTTAAAAATTTGTCTTCTCAGTTTAAAAATTATACAAATACAAAACTAATAAATTTGTTAAGAACTCTTTTTTTGTTGTTGTTATTAATAATTAAATTTTATAACTGAAAATTGCACTGATCTATTTCTAAATAAAAATCTTCTTTTTTAATTGAATGTTCGACAACTTTATTAGAAGTTAAAAAACTTTATTAAAAATGCATATTTCTAATTGAAGATTCTTGATTTTAGGTGAAACCCGTTTAGTTAAAAATTAAACTGATTTGTTGAAAATTCATCCTTTTGGTTAAAAAAGGCATCCTTTTTCAAATCATGCATTGTGTTAAAAATTCAAGTTTTTTTTCAAACTCGATTCGTTCTATAGGAAATTAATCCTGTTAACTAAAATTCAATCTCTCAGGTTAAAAATTCACGTTTCTAGTCAAAAACGTATCGATTTCCTCGAAAATTGATGTATTTTATTAAAAATTCATCCTGTTTTGTAGGAATTTAACTTGGTTCTTTACAAATTCAACTAGTTGGTTGAATATCAAACTGTTTTGTTGAACTATTTTGTTCAATATTCGTCTTTCCTACTTTTTTCGTTCTAAATCATTTTGTTGTGTGCTAAATATGCGCATTTACATTTTTTGTTGAAAATTAATCTCTTTTGATTAAAAATAAATACATTTCGTGAAAATTTTGCTGTAGTAAATTAAAGAAAAAAGCTTGAGCTAAATGCTATTTTTTAAAATAATTTTTAGCTAGCTATCTCAATAGCCGATTTCTATATCGATTCTGTCTGTGAAAATATAGTAAATTGAAATATTTTTATCCATAAATACATGGTGCGGCGTTTGAAAGACAGGTTGAATTCCAGTTTCATAAAATCTGGTTTATTTTTCATTTAACGAAATTTGACGGTCTACTGAATATTTTATAATATTGATAGGGGAAACGAGATTTGGAGATTGACATCAATTTATTTTTATGCCAGGTTATTTTTTTATATATAATTGAATAAAGTAACATTAGGGTTCGTCAACATTATCGATACAAACAAAATTTATTAGTTTTATTTGCTGCAAAATAATTGAATTTTTTAGCCGAAAAGATAAATTTTTACAGGTAACAGATTAATTTAAAAAATGCAAAGTTCAACTGGAAAAGATGAATTTTTAACATAATATTTAAGTTTTCAATCAAACAAATCAAACGTTATAAAAAATGCGTAAGTTTTAATTCGAAAAGAAAGAATTTACAAGAGTAAAGCTAATTTTTTATCAAGAAAATATGAATTTTCAAGGAAACAGTTGAATTTTAAACTTACAAAAGAAACTTTTTTGACCAAAGATGGAATAGCAACAGTTTCAGATCATAAAATTAATTTTTTTAAATTCGCTAGAATAGTTATGTTTTTGAATTTACAGTTCAGTTTTTAACTAACTGCTTCAATTTTCCACCAAAGTAGCTTAATTTTCTACTAAAAATGTACATTTTCAACAAAATAGTAAAATTTAGTTTAAAAAATATTTGAAAAACAAAAATAGTTAATTTGTCAACAAAATAGTTAAATTTTCAATAAATTAGGTAATTTTTTACTAAATATCTGAGTTTTTAAAGTTGAAAGATGAATGTTCTAATAAGAAGAAGAATTTATGACAAAAGATGAATTTCCAATAAAAAACATTATTTTTTAACTAAGGCAAATAATTTTACAACAGAAAATAGAATAGTTAAATTTGAAGTTAAGAAAAATTGATTTTCAATATTAAAAAATGCGAATTATCAACTACTTTATTTATAGGAAAAGGAAGAATTTTCATAAATATAGTTGAATCCTTAAATGACTAAATGAACTTTTCAATAAACAAAATCAATTTCAAACGAAAACTAAACCATTAAATTTTCAATTTAAAAAACTAATTTTCAAAAGGAGAAAACAAATTTTTAATGGTTTTAATTCAACTAAAAATTACGCGTTTTTAACAAAATAGTTGCATACCTTAAAAAAACGATGGATTTCAAAGAAAAACGATTGATTTTTCTCCATATTAAATGAATTTTGAATAAAATACATGCATTTCTTAACGAATAATTAAATTTCAAACTTATAAAGTCAACATTTTCAACCAAAAATGATGTAACATTATTTCTAGATAAATCAATTAATTTGAAAAAGACGATTTCTTAACAGAATAGTCAAATTTGACAAATAAATAGTTTAATTTTGGACCAAATAGTTTAGTTTTCTACAAAAATTGTTTTATTTTTAACCGAAAGTATGAATTTTCAATAAATTACATTTATTTAAACCCACTACTATAATTTTTAACGCAAAAGATCAATTTTCCAGGATATAGTTGAATTTTAAACTATAAAGTTCAAATGTTACAAAAAATTTAACAGTTAAATTTTCAGTTAAAAAATTAATTGTCTCATCAAAATGTAACGATTTTTCAACAAAGTAGTTTTATTTTTAACCTAGCAAATTAATCTTAAATAAAAAAATTATTTTTGTCAAATTAGTTCAATTTTTAACTGAATGTGTTCAACTCTTGCCCTACAAAGATGACTTTTTAACAAAAGAATTGAACTTTTAGCCAAATATCGAATTCTTTATTCATGTAATATAAGTTTCGAATCAAGAATATAATGGTAAAATTTTCTCTTAACCATGAATTGTTCAACTTTTGTATTGGGTTCTATTATTTTAGCTTTAATTTAAGCGAAAACGGATAAAAAGGAAAAAAAAGTCTTTGAAAAAGAAATAAAGTTCCCAAATGTTCCCTAATGAGAGAAAAGGAATATCCGAAGAATTAAATTAAAAGTGCACTCCAGGATCCACAGAAGCCGGTCCGGTTTTGTAATTTCTGGAACAGCTGGCCTACGCAGTTCCTCAGGGCGAGAGCCAGTTGCGACTCTCGCCTCGGAAGGGCCGCTGGGCGCAAGTACTCAACTGAGTATATTGCGCAACATTATGCATTCTCATTTGAAATGGTTCAGGCAGTTCTGTCTGTTTACGTTTAGCTAGTACTGCTTTAGTAACAAGGCCAGTACGTGGACAGATGAGTCAAAAACCACTGCAAATAGCTGCAAGTAATAAGTGGATGCTCCCTTATCAAAACTAAACTAGATAATTTATTTTCCATTAATCTCAAAATAATATTCTTTTTTAGAAAAGTACGAATATAGGTGACCTAAATTAGGGTAAATTTCCTAAAGTGATTTTTTGCGTGATTTATTTCTCACGGTCACATGTAAATGTCATTACCATGCTAACGAGTTAACGAGGCTATCATTTCGCACGAAGGGTGGTATACAACTTGAAATGATGGAAATTTTTTTGACAATGGCCATCGAATTCATAATTGGCGAAATGATCCCTGGCAGAATGGACGTGATTAGTATTCAAGCGGTTCCGCCGTGTCAGATGTAACCTAGTTGTACGGTACCGGTCTGGTACCGCATTATCATTATGGTGAAAGCACGCGAACCTAAAGCCCTTACTAAAACCGTTGTCTAATTACCAGTGACCTAGCTTTACCCGTAGTACGACTTTTTCTTATCATCATTATTTTTGGAAATTATTCTTCAGTTTTTGAATACGAGGATTGCTCAGAAAATACACACAGACTTGTCACTGCGCATCGCGATTATTCCGGAACCAGAAGTCCTCATAAAGGAAGAGAAAGTTTGATACGCTCAATCACAAAGAAATAGGAAGGAGTGGACTCACCCTATGTGTTTGGGATAGAGAGGTGGAACCACGAACGTCCAAGAATTCATTAATGTTTGTCACTAATGGATACCAAGGGCCAGTTGCGCGCACATGCGCAGTGCTGTTTGCGCTGTCACGTGTTCTATTCACTCCCCACGAAGTGTTCTACCCGCTCCCCACTCCTTCGTGTTCAAACCACAAGTCCAAAACTTCCAACGAGCGTTGTCATGGCAACCGCCAATGCGCAGGTGCCCAGAACTGGTTTTGGACGTTCGGGGTTCTACTCCCCACTTAAAAGGGACAGGAAAGTTAACTCCGTTTTAGATGACAATACACCGCTAAAACGTGTTTAGTAGTGCATAGAGTTACGAAAAAATGTTCAAAACAAAACTTCTTTGACAAAAAATTACGAATTTAAACAGAAAAATACCTGCATTTTCAGCTAAAAAAGGTAACTTTAAAAAGAAAAATCGAATAGTTAATTTTTCAGTTAAAACAATAAATATTTTCAACAAAAACAAAATTATTAAACACATTAGATTAGTTTTTAAGGCAAAAACTGAACTTTAAATTGAAATAGTGAATCTTCAATAAAAAATTACTTTCAACCAAATAGGTGTGTTTTTAACCAAAATTAATATATGTTTTTTTACCAAAAAAGACGATGTTTCAACAAAATAAATTAATTTTGAACTAAAAAAGATTCATTTTTTAACAAAAATAGAATGTTTTTTATTTTCACGTAGGAAAATTAATTTTCAATATAGAAAATTAATTATCTACTAAAAAGAAAGTACATTTTTTAATTTAAACTAAGGGAGAAATAATACATTTCTTTAGTAAAAAAATTAACTTTTAACTAATCAGGACAAATTTTCAACGAAATAGTTCAATGTTAAAAACTTAAAAATATAAATTAAAAAAAAAATCTACGAAATCGTCAAGAAAAAGTTAAACTTTTAACTCAATAGATGATTTATTATCTAAAAATATGAATTTGAACTAAATTTATTAATTTTGTCCACAAAAAAATGAATTTATAACAAATTGTACATTTTCAATACAAATTATAAATCTTTACCCCAAAAACTGAATTTTTAACCAAATAGTTCAATTTCTAACCACAAAGATGAATTCCCAACCAAGAAGATTATTTTTCTATCTAAAAAAAGAATTTTCAACAAAATAAATAAATTTTCAGTCACAGAAATAAAATTTTAACATAAATAATTAATCTTTCACCGAACAAAACGAATTTTAGTTCAACATATTAAACTTTTTACTAAAAAGTTGTTAATTTTCCACGAATGGTTCATTTTCTATAAACAAAAAACAACTAATTTTCAACTGAAAAGATGAATTTTGAAAATAAACTTGGAATTCATAAAATAATTAACTTTTGAAAAAATAAATTCATTTTCGATCAGATAGTTTAATTTTTATTTGAAAAAGATAAATTTTAAACCAAAAACCGAATAGACTGAGAACATTAATTTTCAACCAAAGAAATACATTTGTAACAAAAATGACAAATCTTTCACCTAAAAAAATGAATGTTCAACCACGAACATTAATTTTTTACAAAAAAAAGATAACTTTGTACAAAATACATTAAGTTTTAACCAAATAATTAAATTTTCAACTATAAAGACGACCACTTTTCAACTAAATATGGAATAATTAAATTTACATTTAAAAAACGTATTTTTAATAAAAATAATAAATCTTTCACCTAAGAAAATGAATTTTCAACTAAGAACCTTAATCTTTTACCAAAAAAATTAACCCTGGAAAAAATTAAACAATTTTCAAACCAAATATTTGAAATTTCAATCATAAAAGATTATTTTTCAACCAAATTAATTACCTACAAAAAAATACTAATTTTAAGAAAATATAAGAATGATAAAAAACATATATTTTGGGTTCCAATTGTGTAAAAAACTATGAATTTTTGCTGACGTTTCTTGAAAATATTCAATTGAAAACATTATTTTCAACCAGAAAATAAATTTTTATCAAAAAAGTTAAATTTTTAACTAACAAGATTAATTTTCTTCTAAAACAGACGAATTAAAATCACAATACCTGGATTTTCAGCTCAGAAAACTAACTTTCAAACACAAAATGGAATAGTTGTTTTTTTTTTCTAAAAATTTCTATTTTCATATATTTCATAAATTTTGTATATGTTTATATATTATGTTTTATGATTCACTACGATTAAACGGGAATAAGAAGTGATGAAAAAAGCCCGATCTACAAAACAAAGTTTACAATAAATGTACAAGTTTAAAGAACAAAACATAAAATATAAACATATCGGAACTGTATAAAAAATATGAAAATAGAAATCTTAAGAAAAAAGAACTATTCCATTTTGTGTTTAAAAGTTTTTCTTGTAAGTTGAAAATTGAGGTAATTTGCTCAGAATTCGTCTTTTTAGGAGAAAATTATTCTTGCCAGTTAAAAATTTAACTATTTTGTTGGAAATTTGTTTTTTGGGATAAAAAATAATTTTTCCAATTAAAAATTTACACGTTTTTTGTTTAGTTTAAAATTATTTATTTCAAATTTAAGTTTAATTATTCGATATTTGGTTGAAAAGTGATCTTTATAGTTGAAAATTCAAATATTTGGTTAAAATCTAATGTATTTTTTTATGTATCATGCTTGATTAAAAATTTACATTTTCAAAATTCAACTATTTTGTTGAAAATTTATATGGATATTTAATTGCAAACGCTCCTTTTTTGGTGAAACATTAATATATACTATTTTGTTGAGAATTTTTTTTTTGAAAATTATTACTATCCTGTTTTGGTTAAAAGTTAATTGGTTTTGTAAAAAATTAAAGTGTATGGTTGAAAATCCATCTTTTTTGTTGAAAATTTGTCTTTTTTTGTTATAAAATTAATCTTTTCTGTTAAAAATGTATATCTATTTGGTTAGGAATCTAATATTTTTGTTAAAAATTCATTTGCTTCCCTGAAAGATAAATCATTTTTCTTAAAAATTTATTTCTGTGACTGAAAATTTATTTACTTATTTAAAAATTTGTTTTTCTAATAGAAAAATAATCTTGTTGGTTGGAAATTGATCCTTATGGTCAAAAATTCTTTTATTTTCTTTAAAATTCATTTTTGGGGGAAAGATTTATAATTTTGGTTGAAAATTAACCTTTTTGGTTGAAAATTTATATATTTTGTTGAAGACTCTTCAAGGATTTTTTGATAAAGATACAAATATTTGGTAGAAAATTCGACATTTTTTTTAACAGAAATTCTTTTTTGCTGAAATTCATCTTTTTAGATTGAAAATACGATTTTTTTTGTAGAAAAGTATGCCTTGTTTAAAAATTCATATTTTTATTGTGAAAACTAGACTTAAGTCTTATTTAACCGAAAATGTAACTATTTTTTTTAATTTATCTTTTTGATAGAGAACTTAATCTGTTTTAGAAAAAATTCCATTTTTTAAAAATGAAAATGCAAATTTACTTAAACGATTTGGTTGTATCACTTTGTTAAACAATCACTTCTCTTGTTAAAAATTTATATTTTTAGTTGAAAAATCATCTCTTTGGTTGAAAGTATAATCATCTTGTTGAAAATTTATCTTCTTCAATTGAAAATTCAACTCCTTAGATAAAAGTAAAACTAGATTACAAACGTATATTTTCGATAGAAGGCTTATATCTTTGGTTGCAAATTTAACTGTTTAGTGGGAAATCCATTTTTGTTTTGTTTTAAAATTAATTTTCCAACAGAAAATGTAACTTTTTAATTTCTTTATTATTGATCCTTTTTCGTTGAAAAATTCACCTTTCTTGATGAACAAAAAATAATTTTTTATTTTGAAATTTAATTTTTGTTTGGTAAAAATGCATCAGTTTAGTAGAAAATTAGTTTTGTATGCAAGTCGTGTTTTTTGATTGAAAATTTAATTTTTTTGAGAACATTTTTCTTCCGGCTAAAAGGTTCAATAATTTAGATAAACTTTTATTTATTTTTTGAGTGAAAAATTTTTATTTGTTGACAAATGGTCTTTTTTGATTTTGAATGTTTTCTTCTGTATAAATTTTATTCTTTTTTGTTTGAAATATAAACTATGACCCTTTTTGGTTGGGGATTCGTTTTTTTTGGTTGAATATTCAACTATTTTGTTAAAAATTAAATCATTTTATTGAAAATTCAAGTATTTTGTTAAAAATTTATCTTTTATCGTAGAGAAGACATTTTTTTGTTTGCATTAAATTAATAAATTAAAAAATTTGTATGTAAAATGCTGTTTTATCCTTTTTATAAAAAATTCTATGTTTAAAAGTATTTCAAGATTGAAATTAGGCAAGAAAATATCAAAGAACATAAGTCATATAATAAAAAAATTTCTAGTATTTTTGAAGTTCTTTTGAACTTGTTACCACCATTTATTTCTATTCTGACAAGTTATGCATTTAGTAAAAAATAATAAAAAATACTGCTAAAAATCTGTAAATCAACTGTTGCAAAATTCGCTTTTTTGTGTATTCCAAAACATTCCACATAACTTTAACAGCATTGTATTATTAAAATTTCCTACACTAATAGAAAAAGTAATATTTTTTCAGTTTTTAATTTGTTTAAGAATAAAATTCGTAACTTTTTTGGCGATTTAATTTGATAAGTTATCAATATTTTAATGTCCAGCATTTGAATAAATTCTTGTCGGAGTTGCCTCAATCCCACAGCAATTCAGCTATATTATGTCTTTGCTTTAAATATTTATTCATATAATTAATCAATTACTTTTTTTAAATAACTTATTTCTGTATTATTCAGGTATGTTTTACAAAAATTGTCCTATTTTTTCTACATTGAGGGCAATTTGGACAACAAAATCTTCAATGTGGAACACATTCTTGAAATTGTTTTTTTTTATACATATTTGCGAATTTACCTTACAGCAATGGAAATTATTTAAACTAGATGGATATAATTTTTAATTAAATTCAACGCTCTTCTAAAGGAATTTAAGAGAGAGTTAATTATGATTTCTATGTCCACGCAGTGTGCGTATTTTTAATTACATAACGGCGGAGCTTTGCCGGGCTGGAGTGAAATGCATTCACAATGTCGGTTACATTTCACGAATCCATGGAAATTGCTAAGCAGAGCTTCATTGTTACAAACAGCTCTAGGGACGAAAAACGATTTTTAATTTTCCAAGAGCACCTTGTTAGTGAACGCTTTTCGTATTACTAACCATTCTAGACGTGCAATTTATGACGCGCGAGTTTTTACAATGTTAGTCCAAAATGAAGCCTTTGTTCCTATGCAAATATAAAACCATTTAGCTCAAGCCGAGAGTGTCATTCTGAACATCAGCGGATATATGTTTAAGGGAAAATTCAACCAGTTAAAATTCAACAATTTTATATTTATTTATGAATTATTATTAAATTTTTACATTATTTATATGATATTTATATATTATATTATCTTTATTATATTATTTATTTATTTTTAAATTTTGTATAACAGAACCAATTCAATAACAATTTGAAAAAAACTGTATCATTTTAGGGAGATGCTTTATTGTCAACGATTCGTAAGACAAATTATCTTCTCATAAGGAAAATAAAATATGATTAAAAAAAAACGAAAGTAAAAAATTAACTCTTTATCACCATTTACTCGGAGAAAAATTTGCTTTTAAGGCCATGTAACGAGCGGGTCACGTGACCTGTTTCTTACCTTACCGCCACCTTTCTTGTGTCCCAAATTATTTTCACACAAAGCGCCACATCGAGTTGAAAATTTGGGATAATACATAAGAAGCACTAAAAAAGGTGGGTCTGGTCCTAAACTTTAATAGTTATAAAAAAATATAAAAAAATTATTTACAACAAAAAACTTTTCTCATAATTATACAAATTTAGGACAAGACCCATCATTCTTAGTGCTTCTTGTTTAGTATCCCAAATTTTTAACTCGGTATGGCGTTTCGTGTGAAATTAAGTTGGGAAATAAAAAAAGTGGCGATAAGGTAGGAATCTGGTCACGTGACCCTCTCATCACATGGCCTTAAGGTTAATTCATTTTTTCCAGAAATAATAAGATTTGGGTCTTGGAACCAATGGAATTTTTCCTTATTCAAAAAATGCATTCTGTGTGGGATGAAAGCATTATTTTCAAAATTATATGATATTTTCCTGACAAATTTTTCTATTTTTCCTAATCATGAACATTCAAATACCCGGATTTTAATCTTGTAATATTTTAAACGTAGGATCTTTTATAACAGGAATACTACAGTATTTCGGATACAAGTTAAACATTTTAAAACTAATTAAGTTTTCATAAAAAATGATTTTTCTACCATGAAAAATGATTTTTCAAGCAAATATTTTTATGTCTAACAAAATAATTAATTTTGCAGCAAAATAATTGAATTTTTACAAAAATAATTGAATTTTTAACTTAAATAGATTAGTTATCGACAAAAATGTTTAATAGTTAATATTTCAACAAACATTGATGAAATTTTATTTTAAAAAATCATTTTCAAAACCAAGAAACCATATTTTCAACGAATGACATTTTTTTGGTTCTGAAAGAAAACTAAAATTAACTTAAATTGTTGAACCTTCAAGCCAAAATACGAAGTTTTGACAGACAAAATTTAATTCATAACGAGAAGCGGGAATTCTAGGTCAATTTAAAAATCTATTCCCTCTTCCTACACATTAATCCCTCCCTTACCGACTGAGTCACGCGCACCCTAAAATGGACATCGTGACCTAATATTGTAATAAATGAATTTTCAGAATGAAAATTAATTTTCAACGAAATATTAAAATTTTAAAGCAAACAGGTATTATAAAGCTTCCTGAAGGTAGTTGTCGTGTCCAAAGTCAGATATCTAAAGACAAGTTTTTCTTTAATTTTAAGGAGCAAAATATTATAACAGCTGTCATTTTAAATAAAAAACATGATTTTTTATAAAAATGTTAAAATTCGCAAAAAGAAAAATTAATTTTAACTGTGTTTTTTGCAATTAAATTTTTTCTGACTATTGCTTCTTATAAATTAAAACAAAAATGATTGCATTTTAATAAACGATTTGTTTATTTTTTCAGGGCAAACATCCTCTTAAAATTAACTTTTTTCTGTTTTAAAAATAACTAAATAATCTTAGAATATAATTATTTTGTTTAAAAAATGTTTTTTTTTTTTACAAAAATATTGTTCTAGCGATATCAGCCATAGAATATTTTACTTTCAACATTGGAAACAGTATAGTTGTAGAGAATGTTTTCTCGGGAAATTAGCAGTAATTTATGAAAATGGAATAATTTTTTTACGTTATAATATTTTGATTTTGAAAATCATAGAAAAACTATTTTTTTAAGATATCAGACTTTTGGCACGACAACTGCCTTAAAAAAAATTGAACAAAGTAGTTCAACTTTTACCGACACAGTTGAATTTTCAACTAAGATTTTCTATCTAAGACTTTTCTACCAAACACCAAAAATAAATGAACAATTTAACCAGGCGAATCTCATATTAAAAACAAAAAAATTGTTTAACAGAAAAGTTGAATTTTTGATAAAAAAAGATAACCTTTTAATGAAAAAGTTCAATTTTCAGCAAAAGAGAAATAATGTGCAGCCAGTTCAATTCAATGAAAAAGACGATTTTTTAACAAAACATATGAGTTTTAAACAAAAACGCTACTTTTCTATCAAAATAGTGCAATTTTCAAATAAACAGGTACATTTTTAAGAAAATAGTTGAATTCTCTATCAGAATTGTTTAATTTTCAAACAAGCATATATAAATTTTTAACCAAAAAGTTTAATTTTAGACCAAATAGTTCAATTTTCAAGATAAAAAGTCGAATTTCCTACAAAATTGTTACATTTTTGTATCAAAAATATGAATTTTCAGAAAACAGCGAATTTAGAGCCAAACGGTTAAAATTTCAAGACAAAGAGAAAAGTTTAATTTTGTAATAAATAATGCAAAGTTTACAAATTTCTATATTTGGTTGAAAAATAACATTTATTTGAAAGTTCATATTTTTGTACAAAAAATTCCACTATCAGGTACCTGAAATATTCGCCATTTGCCATAAATATTCAACAATCTCGATACATTTTTTTTTTTTTTTTTTTGCTGATAAATATGCCTTGATAGATAATTCAACTATTTTATTCACAATTCTGTTTTTCTCGCCAGATTCAACTGTGTACGATTAAAAGTCAAAAACTTTTTTCGATTAAATATCAACTAGAAAAAAATCGTTTTTTCTATTGTTTTGAATATTTATTATTTTAGATGTACGTTCATCTATTTGATGGAAAATTGAACAATTTTAATGAAAATTCGTATTCTTTCTGGGTAAAGTTAACTTCTTTAAATGAAAATTTCACTTTTCCATTTTTGATATTGTTAAAATTACGTCTTTGTGGATTCTACATTTAACTATTTACTTCAAATGTTAACCATTTTGTTGCAATTTGAATTATTCAGCTGAAAATGCAAATATTTTGTAAAAGTACTTTTTTTTTGTCAAAAATGTATCGAGTATGTAGAATATTGATCTTTTTGGATAGAAAATTGGTTCTTTTAGATTTAAAATTCAACTTGACTCACGAAAATCCAATCTTTTTGTCTTGAAAATTCGACAGGTTTGTTTAAAATTTGAAAGTGAAATCATTTTTGGTTGAGAATGAACTTTTTTTAATGAAAATTGTAGGATTCCAATTTTTTTTATTCCATATTTTTTGCAGATTCTACATTCAACTATTTGCTCCAAATTATTAAACTATTTGTTTGTAAATTTAATTATTTAGTTGAAAATGCAACTTTTTTATTGAAAAGTAATCTTTGGACTAAAGTTCTTGGATTTTTATGAGAATTCGTCTTTTATTGCAGAAAATTCTTCTTCTTTGTTAAAAATAATTCTTTTTTGTTGAAAATTCTTTTTTTCAAATACAAATTAAAATATATCGTTAAAATTTTTTTTAATTTGTTTGAAATTTTTTTTTTAGCTAAACACTTAACTCTTTTATTTTTTGTTAAAAATATATCTTTTCTAGGAGAAAATTGATGCACTTGGTTATAATTTCATTTTCGTGGTCAAATATTCATAATTTTATTCAAAAATTCATTTGTTTGTTGGAAAATTTTGTTGCTTGCAACATCAAATATTGCATTTTTCACAAAGAATTGATCTTCTTTCGATGATAAATTAAACTTTCTTGTTTAAAGCTTGAACTTCCTGATCTAAAATTAATTTTTATTTTTAAATAGACAACATTCTAGTTAATGATTAATTTCTTTGTTTAAAAATGTAATCCTTTTAATTGAAAATTCAGATATTTTATTTAAAATTCATCCATTTTGTTAAAAATTTAATTATTTCGGGGGAAATTCGTCATTTCAGTTTGAAAAATCATCGCTTTTTTTAAATTTTATGGTATAAAATTATTGTTCCAGCTTGGAAAATTATCCTTTTAGTTGAAAGATCAACTGTTTTGTCAATAAGTAATTTTTTTTTTGAAAATTCAACTATTCCATCTTGAGTGGACAACTTTTTTCAGCTATAAACTTAACTATTTAGTTGAAAATTTATGATTTTTTTTTCATTTTTTGGTAGCAAAAAATAATTACTATTTGAAAGTTTATCTTTTTGATTGAAAAATTAAGTGTTTGGTTAAAAACTTTTTAAGTTTATTGAAAATCTAATACTTTTATTTGTTTTGATCAAGAAAGTGCTGGATTTTCCTACAAGGTGCAATACCTTTGGATTTATTGTTTTTATACGAGGGTAGTTCAATAAGTCCTTAGAATGACCAACAGATGGCGCGCGAATCGCTCCAAATCATCTGTTTTCAGTCAGCACCACTCCCGACTAGATATATGGTGCAGTCACAGTCCACATCTTCTGAGTTTACGTGTTTTTATAACCAATTGAAAAAAAAAATTGTTTTTTAAGAAAAATGGAAAAAAACGAGTTCAGAGCGGTAATCAAACATTTTCATTTAAAGGGTTTAACTCCATATGAGCCCCTGCCTTAGCAACGGTTTATAACTGGGTAAATGAATTTAAGCGTGGTCGTACAACAATAAGTGACGAACCACGTTCAGGAAGGCCCGTAGAAGCAAGT
>NC_046664.1:72604192-72641161 GCF_010883055.1 Belonocnema kinseyi | reverse complement strand
TGGTGAATATTATGCATCATTATTAGAGCAGCTGAATGAAGAAATTAAAAAAAAACGACCACATTTGGCGAGAAAAAAAATGCTCTTTCATCACGACAACGCCCGAGTTCACACATGCTACGTTTCAATGGCTAAAATTGAAGAACTAAAATTCAAATTGGTCGAACACCCACCGTATTCACCAGATTTGGCCCCCAGTGTCTTTTTCTTATTTCCAAACTTGAAAAAATGGCTCGGTGGACAGAGATTTCCAGACAACGAAGACGTCATTGCCTCTGTAAGTGCTGATTTTGAGGAACTTCCGAAAACGCCCTTTTCTGAAGGATTAAAAAAACTTGAAAAGCGATTGACCAAGTGTATAGAGCTCCAAGGAGATTATGTTCAAAAATAAAAAAAAAATTTACCCAAAAAAAATTGTTTTTATACTTCATTCTAAGGACTTATTGAACTACCCTCGTAATAAACAAATTTTCTTACGAAGGATCTTTCAAGCCCACTTCTACCCTTAAATCTTGAATGATCAGTTGAATCTAAAGGTATTAGATTTGTCTAAAATTGGACCCCCCACCCCTTTTTTTGTCAATTTTCCACGTTTTTAGACTCTCCGCATAAAAAGAACAGGTTTTTACGAATGTGTCTGTCGGTATGTCTGTTCATATGTGTGTCTTTCTGTATGTTTGTTTGGATGTATGTTTTAATGTGTATGAGTGTGTGTGTGTGTAGGTATGCATTTATGTATGTATGTATGTCTGTGAGCACGATAAGTTTGAACAAAATTAATACATCAGATTGACTTTTGGTACACTCTTTTAGTGTCGAAAACTGAAGATCAAGTTCGTTAGCCAACCATTTTGGATAAAAATTCAAAAGTAAGCTTATTTTGAAAATTCGTGAGACCACTTTTTTTGAAATTCAAAACTTCGCTGTACGGATATTCGTAGTATTAAAAAATGTGAATATTTTCTCTTAATGAATTTTTTATAAAAAAGAAAATTACCAGAATTATAGCACTTACAAAATTAAACAAAATAAATAAAAATTTTAAGCTAAATTCCGCAAGATATGAACAAAAGTCAAGTAAAGAAAAGCGTTAATTTTTAAAGTCTGTACAAAATTATCACAAAAACTTTTTTTATTTTTTTGAAAAATTGAATATTTATATTTTGACGGCACAAAAAAGAATGAAATATCAAAAGATTCAATTTTTCGGTCATACTATGGAAGAGACGGCAAAAGATATTTGCATAAAAATTATGCTACCAAAGAAGATCTACGTTATTATTCACTTTTTGATAGGACGCGCAGTTTTTATTTATCTTTAAAAAAAGGGTGCTAAAATAGAAAACTACATTTTCTATACAAACGATACAAGCTGCGAAAAAAATAATAAGGCCAAATTTGTGAATCTAAAAAAGGTCTACAAACTTGTTATTACTAATTTTTTTAAAAGTGCATAATTTTTGTTTTAATCGTGAAAAATAACATTGACAATAAAAATTAAATCTTTGGAAAAATGATACAAGGTACGTGAACACATAAATGGTAAAAGTTGTACATTAAAAAAATATCTACAAATTTTTTATCAAATTTTGTTATCAGAATACATCCAAAATAGAAAATAAACATTTCGCCTAATTTTTTGTTTACAAATTTTCTTCGAGCCACTTCACGCTAGGATGCGTATTTTTGGTTTCAATCGTAAAAAATATAAACAAATTTAATTTAATTTAATTTCAATACCAATACATATTATGAATTGTAATAATATAAATTAATTATACTGATTCATTTTTCATGGTAGTTGAGAATAAAAATTAGTGCAAAATAAAGAGCAAATATTAAAGTAACCATGTAGAAAAAAATTTATACATTTTTTTTGCAATATCTAATTAAGCAGTACCAGCCCAAGGCGCAGAAATAAAAATAATATATATTTGATATTATAGTGTTTCACATAATGCAGAAAAGCTCACATTTTAGACAAAATCGAGTGCGAAGCACGAGATACGTGATGAGAATGGCTTCGTTAAAGGCTAAAGTGCTTTAAAAAAAAGAGAATTCACAATCGCGAACTTACATTTGTCGATTTGTTAAACTTTAAATTAAAGGTCAACAAATCGACAACTGTAAGGGGGGGAGAGAAATACAAAGGCCAAGAAAGTCGTGCGAGGTAAATACAATATCGAGCGCGAAGCGCGAGAACCAACAGTCGTGATCCCCAGGCGTGCTCAAACTTGAGGGCAGATTTTTAAAAATAAATTTTAATAGAGGTTTTGCATTATTTTTCAATTAAGTTAATCAGCAGCATTGATTAAAGTATTATGAGTTTAATAGATGAAGATTTGAAAGTCTGGGATCACGTGATGTGAGCGTTAGGTTGAAGAATCTTTAAATTAAAATTAATTAAACTAGGTGCCACTCGCATTAAACTAGGTCGGTAAAACTATCTAAGATACGAAAAAAATAAAAAGACAACTATTCTTACTCAAAAAAAGCACTGAAAATTTGTGCTTAATAATTTTTTTATAGAACGCGCGCTTTTTGTTTTAATGGTGACAGCCAACATTAAAAATGTGCATATAAAAAAAATAATTTTTGGAAAAACTAAAAGCAAAAGGAAAAAAAAAAATAACAGAGAAAATTCGTTTAGCTAAAACAGATCGACAAATTTTTGACATATTATTTGATAGGTCGTTTTGTTTTTATTCCATACATAAAAAATAATAAGAAGAAAAAATCTAGTAAAAGGACTCAAGGCACAAACAAAATAAATAGACAAAAGTTTCTCACCAAAACCAGATCGACAAATCTGCTACAGTAAAAGGTTAATTGAGAAAATTGCTCCCCTGAATTATATCTACAAATGTAATAGTTGCAAATAAATATTATTGCCAATAAAGGAACAAACATTAAATCAATTTTTAAACGAAATTTTGTATATAATAACACAATATAGAAAAGTTCGCATTTCAGACAAATTTTTATCAAACACGAAGGACGAGATACGTTATGAGAATTCGTTCGTTAAAGCCAAAGAAGCTTTAACAAAAGAGAATTCACAATAATGTTGTGTACTAAAATAAAATAGCTGTACTACAATATACCATTTTTCAACAAAAGGAAGAAAAAGAAAAAATAGAAAATAATTGTTTGAATGCACAGTGAACGGGAAACTTTTAAATTGAAAACAGTTTGACACATTTCAGCACGTAATTTGTTCTATCTTTCGTATAGGCATTTAATGCATTTACAAGGAAATAAACTTGAATTCATTGATTATTTAATTATTTAATTTATATTTTTACCGATAACTTCATAATTGAGGCAGTATAATTTTCTTCATTCTGGGGTCAATTTTAATGGGATGGAGAGGAATGACAGAAAATTGGCCAAATTGATGTCAATCTTTAGAACCGTTCAATCAGACCAATTATCCCAATGAATGGTAATATTCTTAAAAGCCATCATAAACAAAAAGCTTAACCTTAAAAGGGTAAATTCAGAGAGATTAAACTGAAAAGATACCTCGAAATAAATTAACAACGAAAATAAAATACTACCTCAAGTGGATTTTCTACTAAGACAATTGTTACAACCATCGACCATCGAAACTGCTAACAAATATGTTTCTTAAATTGAAAATCATGAGATTTGTACGGAATTCTAAAGTAAATTTTTAATCATATTAATTTTATTTATTCATTTATTATAACGATTTTTCTATGCGGTCTTAGAATGGGGGGGGGGGGGGGGGGGGTAGTCAGAAAACTTGTTTAGGAAATCAAAAAGTATAAAAACAGTAACAGTATTAAAAATGAACCTGAATGTTTATTTAAATTATTATTTTCTGGTCTGTAAATGATCAAAATTCCTATTTATGTATCACAGGTTTCACAGTCTTATTCTTTTTTACGTTTTCCGACTTGAATGCGACCTGAAATGATAGAACTAAATCAGAAAATCCAACTCTTTTTGATTATAAAACCATTTACATTTGGGTGAAGATTAATATTAATTTTGAATTTAGTATTCACTTTTTTAGTTAATAATTTTATTAATATGCTAGGCATTTATCACTTTTGGTTACAAATTCGTCTTCTTTTGGTTTAAAAATGGAACAACTTGATTGATTTTATTTCTTTCTTGACTAACAAATTTTTCTTGCTTGTAAATTTAATTAATCAGTTCAAAAATCATGCATTTTGATTACATTTTTTTTATAGAGAATAATCCTTCTCATTCAAAATATAACTACTTTTTTTTTAATTTATGTATTTAAAAAAAAACATTTTTTAGGTTAAAGTTTATAATTTTAGTTCAACATTTATCTGTCTGATTAGAAATTTGTTGAAAATTCCTCTTTTTATGCTAAAAACTTAATTTTTGTAACTAAAAATTTAAATGTTTCTAAATAAAAATTTAACTACGTGGTAATAAATTGAACTTTTTTGTATAATATTGATTATTTAAAACAATAAGCTAATTTTTTAAATAAAAATTTGTCAATTCCTTTCTATGGTTTTGGTAGAAAATTAATCTTCTTATTTGTGAATTTATCTGTTACGTTAAAAATTAAAATAATTCGTTGAAAATTAATTTTTTTAAATAAACATTTATATTTTGAGATTGAAAATTTAACTGTATTGTAAAAATTCGTCTTTTGGTTTGATAATTGAACTGCGTAGAAGAAAGTTGAATTTTTTGCAGAAAATTTGTCTTTTAAAATTAAAAACTATTTTTTAAAATAAAAATTTGAATAAATTCGTCGATTTTAGCCAAAAATTTATCTTTTTGGTTAAGATTCTTTTTTAGTAGAAATTTCATCAGTTTTGGTTAAGGATTTAACTATTAAGTTGAAATCTTTTTTTCTTGTTAAAAAATTAATCTGCTTGGTTAAAAATGCAACTACTCAGTTATTAATTTTGTTGAGAATGTTATGAAAAATAGTTTTAACTCTTACTTTTAAAAACGAAATTTACAAAAGTGATCTTTTCCCAAGCCGGAATTTGTCAGATTTTATAAACTTCCTGAACAATTGTTTGTTCCAAATCAGAATTTTTTCGAATCAATATTTTATTTTTTTGCAAATTAAAATTTGCCTGAATTTAAAACTTTTATCTTCACAATTTAGAAACAGGTAGTTACTATATTTTTGGACGTAAATGTCACTGTGAATTTGAAACAGGCGTTGCCCTGAAGAATTATAATTTATACTTTAGAACAGGTAATTTTCGTAAATAATTATCACCTTTCTTGGAACAGTGAATTTTTGACATGGAATCTGAATTTTGAAAAGTAATTTTTGTTTTGAATTAGAATGCGTCAGCTTAAAACAAAATTTCAATTCAAATCCAGAATAACAATTTTTAAAACTCGCTTGAAATTATTCATACCTTTCGAACTGTTTTAAATTTACCCGAAAATATCAACAAATGACCAGGATTAGACGAAGAAATTAAAAAACACTTGTCCGATGAAATCCTGTTTCCTGGAATAACGATAACAGAGAAGTTGAAAGCACTGATTGTGAATAGATTTAAAAAACGACTTTTATCCGGGCAAAGTAAAGTTCCTGGCAATTGGGCGTGGACTACTTCCTTTTCTATTTTATCCAAATGCTTCTTCTCTCTTCTCAGTCTATTTTCGAAAGTAAGTACGTGACTCGCTGAGATTTTTCTCGCTCGGTAAAGTTAACAGGATTAAAAATTGATTCGACTTGTAGATTGAGGATTAATACTTTCTCGTCGCTGGAGGAGAGTGAACTTAAAGAGGGTCGAGGTTGTGGTGAGGGAGGAGTTGAGAGGGTGGTTCAGGGGGTGTTTGAGGGTTTAAGAGAATGAGAGCAGAAGACTGTATATCTCGAGGACAGAGGAGATTCACTCTGAAGAGGTCGAGAGACCAGCAGAACAATCGAATCAGCGAAATCAAACTGCGGCTCAAACAGAAGGAACCTCGACCGATTGCTATCCACTAGGAATTTAAATGCCGCAAATAAAGTACTAACCCAATCGATGAAACTGCTTCAATAAACCGTCGAGAAACCTCAATTTTAATCAATCTTAAACTCATATGTGCTGAACACTCAAAACTATAGAGAGATAAAAATGTAAAAGTCTGAAGTTTTTGGAATCATTTTAAACTCCAAACATTGATTTTAAAATTAGAAGGTGTCGGATTTAGTTGGAATACTGATCCATTGAAAGAACCCTTCCATATTGTTTGTTTGTTCCGATGTTCTATCTTCTTCCAACCATGTTGTATGATTAGCTGATGTTGATTGATTTATATGAGGTAAGAATTGGATTGAAAGACTTTGGATTGTCTACGTATACTGGTCTATCGAAACAAACTATCGCTATAGTTTGTTTGTTCTATCTTCTTCTAACCATATTGTATGATTAGCTTATGTTGATTGATGTTGATCAGGTAAGAATTGAATTAAAAGACTTTGGATTTTGTTGGTATACTGGTCCATTGATAGAACCCATCTGTATAGTTTGATTATTCTATTGTTGTAGCTTCTTCCAACCGTGTTGTATGATTGGCTGATGTTAATTTAATTCATTGAAAGTACTAATCTCTATAGTTTGTTTCATTTGTATCTTCTTATAACCGCGTTGTATGATTAACTGATGTTCATTAATGTTTACGCACTAAGAATTTGATTAGCAGATGTCGAATAATGTGGGTATATTGGTTCCATGGAAAGAACTCATCTCTATAGTTTGTTTGTTATATCTTCTTCCAACCATGTTATATGATAAGCTGATGTAGATTGATATTGACCAGGTAAAAATGTTATTAACATAGGTTGAATTTTTTTGTGTACTAGCTCATTCCACCCACGTAGTTTGTTTGTTTCCTTTTCATATCTTCTTTCAACCCTGTTGTATGATTAGATGATGTTAATTGATGTTAACAAAGTAAGAATTTAATTAAAAGATTTTGGGTTATGTTGGTATACTGGTCTAATAAAAGAACCCATTTGTATAGTTTGTGTATTCCATTATTCTATCTTCTTCTAACCGTGTTGTATGATTAGGTTATGTTGATTGACGTTGATCAGGTAAGAATTGAATTAAAAGACTTTAGATTTTGTGGGTATACTGGTCCATTGAAACAACCATGCTTTATGATTAACTGATGCTGATTTTTGTCGACCAGGTAAGAATTTAATTAGCAGATACTGGATTTTGTTGGTATACTAGTCCATTGATAGAACTTGTCTGTACAGTTTGTTTGTTGCATTTTTGTAGCTTTTTCCAACCGTGTTGTATGATCGGCTGATGTTAATTTGGTTCATTGAAAAAACCATTCTCTATAGATTGTTTGTTTTATTGTTGTATCTTTTTCTAAGTGTATTTAATGATTAGATGACGTTAATTGATGTTGCCTAGATAAGAAATGAATTGTAATATTTTTGATTTTCTTGATATAGTGGATCATTGGAACAAATTAACTTATAATTTTTTCTTCATACCTTCTTTCGACCATATTGTACGATTAACTGATGTTAATTGATATTGATCAAGTAAGAATGCAATTAAAATATTTTTTATTTCGTTGGTATACTAGCACATTAAAACAAATATCTGTATAGTTTGTTCCTTATATCTTTTATCTACCACGTTATTGGGTTTGTTTGGTTTACTGGTCCACTGAAACAACCAATTTGTATATTTTGCTTGCTCCATTGTCGTACCTTTTCACAACCTAATATGATTAGCTGACAATAATTGATGTTCACCAGGTAACAATTTGAAAATAAGGTGATGGTCAAGTCTACCAAGAGAGTCCAAAATTTTCTTGTTAAATTGTTACCTGTTTAACATCAATTTATATCAGCTACTGATACATCATGGTTGGACCAGAATACCAACAAAATCCAACGTCTTGTAATTAAATTCATACCTAGACAATAAAAATTATTATCAGCTAATTATAAAATCCGGTTCAAAAAAGACATACAAAAATGAAAGGAACCAACTATACAGATGAGCTCCTTCAGTGGACCGGTTTACCAACAAAATCCAAGATCTTCTAAATAAATTCTTACGTGATCAACATAAATTACATCAGCTAGACGAATTTAAGGTATTGATTGAATTTATAAGAAGAAAAGATAAATCCTTATTTAAAAATGTAATATTTTATATTTCAACTTAAAAAAATTTCAATTTCATATCAATAAAAGATTATACTTTAATTTCAATTTAAAACACACAAAAAACTGAATTTAACTAAAAAGATTAATTTTGAGCCACAAATCGATTTTCTAGCAATAAGTACGAATTTTTAACCAAGGACATTAAGTTTCGAAGAATTATTCGAACAATATTAGGATAATAAATAATAAATTATTTTATTCATTTACATAATAGTTAATTTTTGATTAAAAAAGAAGCAATTTTCAACCCAAAATGTAATGGTCTAATTTTCATTTAGGAATAGTAACTTTAACCAAAAAACAACTAATTTCAAATGAAATATGTCAATTTTCAACAAAACAGTCAAGACAATGTCAAATGATGATGATAATGATCAAGCTAGAAAAGAAAATTTTAAATGGTGATGATGATGACAATGAGGATGCTGATCATTTGAGCCAGCCAGTAAAGATGAGATTAAACTATGAAAATGGTCAAGTCAGTGAAGGAAATATTAAGTGATGATAATGATCTAGCAACTGAAGACAATATTAAATGAAGATGATGATTCAGCCAGTAAAGGCAAACCAGATGATGATGTTGATGATCCAACCAATAATGGCAAGATCAGATGATGATAATGGTCCAAGCAATGAGGGCAAGACCAAATGATGATGGTGATGAGGATTTAGTCAGTGAAGACAAGATCAGCTGATTATGATGATTCAGCCAGTAAAGACAATATTAATGATGATAATTGTCCGGCCAGAGAAGGCTATGGCATGTGATGATGATGATAATTTTACTTGTGAAGATGGGAATAAATTATAATGATGATGATTCAGTTAAAGAAAGAAAGGTCAGATGATGATGATGTTCCAGCCAGTAAAGAAAAGATCAAATTATAATAATGTTCCTGTCAGTGAATAAAAGGTTAGATGTTGATTATGATGAGGATGATGTTGATGATCTAGTTACTGAAAAAGGATTAAATGATGTTGATAATTCATCCACTAAAGGAAAAATCAAATAATTATGATAATGATCGAGCCAGTAATTTCAAGATCAGATGATGACAATGGTTCATCCAATAAGGGTAAGATCAGATAATGATGGTGTTGATAACTTAAACATTAAAGACAAGATCAGATGATAATGATGATGATGATCCAGCCAGTAAAAATAGTATTAAATTAAAATAATAGTCTAGCTTGTGAAGGAAAGCTCAGATGATGATGACAATCATCAAGCCGGTAGAGACCAAATAAATTTTGATAATAGTCCAGCCAGAGAAGGCTACATCCTAATGATCTAGTCTGTGAAGACAATTTCAAATTATGATGATGATTGAGCCAGGAAAAGGAAGATCAGATGATAATGATGATGATACAACCAGTAAATATAACATCAAATGCAGATAATGATCGATTCAGGCAATGCACGATCAAATAATAATAATGGTCGAGCTAATGAGAGAAAGATCAGATGATAATGATGATTCAGCCAGTAAAGACAATATAGAATGATAATGATAATCTAGCTTGTAAGGGCAATATCAAATGATGATGATAATCAAGACAAACAAAGTGACATATCTCAGCTAAAAAAATCGTACAGTGGCAATCGTAAATGGATTTTAAAGCTAAAGACTTTAATTTAACTTAAAGTCTCTCTAAAACCTAACGTGCTAGATAAATTCTGCGACTGAATTTCTTTCCAGCGTCAAAAAATGTGCATGAATTACTTCCTCTCATTTCTTCAACTGACTCTCACATGACTATAATCTGTGACTCCACTCTCTGAAAATTGAATTACAATTCTGATAAAGTGCTTCATGGAAAAAAGGATCATTAAACAATGTTATATTTTTCCCACGTTTTCAGGAGCAATCGCAACAACAATTTAGGCGTCAAATAAAATGCAATCAGACAATAAACGAATGATCGAATACTTGGAATTGTATATTGTGACCGGCACGAATCGAGCTAACGTGAAAATAATGAGGCTTGTAAACCGGAAGCTGATATCGCTAGTGAGATCTCACGTGTTCAGGTCATCTATCCCTTCCTATCTGAGGCCGTACGCCCTACTGTTTTAAACGGCTACATATGTGTGAGGGGTTTCCCTTTTCGATTTGCATCTGCTTTCTAACAATTCGATATCCTCCATGTAAATAATACCAGCTCTATATATCATGTGTGCTTTATCTTAATAGGAAAAGTTTCCCAAAAACAATTTAGGATAGCAATTAACACTGTGAATTGATTCTTTTCACTGAAGAGATAAAAGCAATTCTGAAGTGAACATTCATTTCAAAAAGATGCAGTTGATAAGGCCAAGCTGAAAACTATTTTGTATGAGTGAAAACTGACTGGTTAGCAGTCAATTTTTACTGATGGCAATAATGCGGATTTAAAGAATGAACAATTAGTGAAAAGTGACTTTTCAAAAGAGGAGATAAATATTCAACAAGAACTGCATTGATTTTTGAACAAGGGATTTTCTTACCAAATAAAAGAAACTTTCTACAAAATACGTGAATTTTCAAAAGAAGATTTGAATTTTTACTAAAAAATATCACCCTATAATCAAAAAGATAAATCTTCAACCACAAATAAATATTATTCATTTTCAATGAAGCAATTCAAACTTTAGCCAAGTTGATAAATTTTTAATGAAAAGTTATGAATTCTCAACAAAAAATTCTTTAATTGATATGCTAAACCAAAATATTTCTAATTTCAATTCAACTAAAATTCAACTAAATTCAATTCAACTAAAAGGTTGAATTCACAACCAAAAAAGATCAATTTTCAACTAGAAATGAAATTTTTAAATTATGCATAATTTTGAGGACTTGAAATTAATTGCTCACAAAAGTAAAATGAATTTTAAAAGATTGCACGAAACCCCCGCTTTGAGTCAAGTGTCGGGGGTTGCCTTCAAATGTCCTTGGAATGATTTCGGGGGACAGAAACGTAAACAATGAGGGCCGTCTGACTCGTTTGCAATTGGAATATATATATATATATATATATATATATTTAATGTTGCAACCGCTCTCGCTGTACTCCCCTAAGAAACTCCGTGAGCCAGTAGTTCTAGGAAGGCTGATAACGGGGTGAATGAAAGCGAGAGTTTTGGTGTATTTAATTTTTTAACCCAAGAGATAAATTTTTTAATGAAATGATTAATCTGCAACAACAGAACTAATAATTTGCCATAAATGATTTCAGTTTTTGACGAAATTGTCGAATTCTTTTACATCAAAAGATATATTTACAGCAAAAAATGAAATAATTAAAATTTTAATTCACAAACTTGATTTTCAACGAAAACAAAAAATAATCACTTTTGAAAAATGTTTAATTGATTAATTTTCAACCACAAAAAATACGAAGGTTTGAAAACTGTTAGATATTCAACTAAAGCGATGCACCTTTAACCAAAACCAACATTTAAATCTTGTATAACGTATTTCAACTTTCAACCAAGTATTTTACTTTGATTAAAGCAATATAATTTCTCAAGAAAAAATGTAGTAATTGATATTTCGACCTAAAAAGATTTTAATTAATAATTAAAAGCAGTTAAATTCAACAGGTTCCATGAATTTTCACGTGAGAAGATGAAGTTTTAATTAAAAATAAAATTTGAATTTAATAAAATTAATTTATTACTAAAATTTTTCGTTTTCATAATTATTTTATATTTTTTTCAAATTTTTAATTAATTTTTTTTTTAATTTTTCGCAAGAAAGTTAAATTTGCAACCTGACAGATGATCTTTGAACTAAAATAATGGTCGGTAACCAAAAGAATGATTTTTTAGCAATACAGTTCAACGTTTAAACTTCAATATTCAACCAAGTAGTGGAATTTTCAAACACAACAAAATTAATTTCTCACCAAAAGAGACGATTTTTTAACAAAAAAGGACATTAATTTTCAATCAAACTGTTACTTTTGCATCTAACAAAAGATCAATTAACAACTAAGAATGCGATAGTTAATTTTAAGATTATTAAACTTAATTTTCAACAACAAAGGTCAGCTCCTGACTAAAAATTAAAAAACTTAAATTTTTAGTTAACAGAGAAAAATAAAAAGACCAATTTTGCAACAAATTATTGACTTTTCAACTAAAAGATGTCAATTAAAAAAAAATGAATTAAATGGAGAGATAGCCAAAATTATTCTGAACAACAAGACAATGAACTTACAACAACATAGTCAATCAATTTGCAACGAAAAATGGAATAGTTAATTTTTCACAAGAATAAAACGAATTTACAACAGAATAGGTTAATTTTCTACAAAGAAATTTATTTGCCTAGCAAAATAGCACTTTTTTAACAAAATACATGAATTTTCAAAGAAATTATCTCATTTCCGTCTGAAAAATATCAGTTTGAATGAAAAAAATGTGATAGGTAAATTAGCATCTAACAAATATAATTGTCAACTACAAAAAAGCGAATTTACAAGGAAATTGTCAAATTTTTTACTCTTGAGATGAATTTTCAACTTATATGCCAGATTTTCAACCAAACAAAAAAATAATAATTTTCAATAAAGCAGCTCAGTTTCAAACCAAGTGAAAAAGTTAAATTTTCAACCTAAGAAGATGAATTTTTAACCAAATACAAAAAAGTACAATTTTTAGTTAAAAAACTGGATTTTTTAAATAAGATAGATTTTTTATAAACATGAATTTTCAAATAACTAGCTTAGTTTTGATCTAAAAATATTAATCGCTGACTAAAGAAATGAACTTTTAAGCATTCAATTTGAACTTTAACTATTTATTTAAATTTTTAACACAAAAATATTTATTTTTAACAAGGAGTATTAAGTTTCTGTCAGACCAGTTCTAAATGTTTGAATTTTTAACTACAATGATGAATCTTTGAATTAATCAAAGAAATTTTTTTAATAAAGCAGATGAATTTCCGATAAAAAAATACAAATACAGTGAAAATCTTTTATTGTCCCGGTTTTGGGGCTGACGGTGGGTGGGAACTAAGTCATTATAGCCCGCTCTGCTTTTGTTTATTCACGCCTGATTGCTCGCCTGAGTGTCAACCGCAGCCCCGCAAACTCCGCGTAGCTCCTGTTACACCAACATGAGGTGCGGCGTCTATTCTCGGAATGGCTATATAGAGGGAAAGGATATTAAAGGGTCTCACTGTGATTAAACAAAAAAAAGATAATCTTGGAAATATTGGTTTTTAAGACCCCTATGCTTGAAGCTAATCTTTCAGTCTGATTGTTTTCGAAGATATTTCAAATTTATAAACTATTTTTAAGTACGTATGTGTTTCTTCAATATTATATACATTTTTATCTTTGTAGGTAATTTTTTATTAAATTTAATTTTGTAATTTTTTAATAATCTAATAGTTAAGAAATGTTTTGAATTAATAAGCCAAGAGTGTTTTTAATTTTACAAAATAATTATTTTCAATATACTTTTTAGCGTTAAAAGTTATAGATTGTTTATGCCTATTGATGTTGCTTTAACTTATTTTTATTAATCTAAGATATTTTTTCACCTGAGAACATTATTAGTTTTTAAGTCTTCTTTTCTTATTAAAAAACGAAGATAAGTGGGAGGAGAGACCACGAACACCGCACTTCCGTAGCCAGGTTTCGTGCTGTACTATCATTTATAAAATGAACGTGGTTTGCCGGAATAAAAGTTCTGAACCGAGTAATTTATCAAACTTTTTGAAAAGCTCGTTAGATAGCATCACTTTATTGCTATCAAATGAACATTGATGGCAGACGACTCGATCTGATACTATTATTCGCTTTTTTATTTAAATATTTACCCTACAAAATTAATTTATGCAATAGCTATCCATCATATTCCCATTAAATAAAAAAAACACAGAAAAACTTAGAAGAGACTAGCCTACAGTACATAATGATCCTACAAATATCTTATAAAAGCATACACAGAACAACTAAGTCGTTTGCGAATAATTAAATATTGTAACGTGGCATTTGGCCTTTTACAAAAAAAATGAATTTCAGTACAAATTATTAATAAGCACTCAGATAATTAGGGAGCTGAGGGTCTCAATATTGATAGCAGTCTGCGAACAGCTGGGGTTGGTTGTTTAGAGCTGATTATCCTCTCGGACAAACATTCAGTCCAAATAGAATCACTTAAATTCATAATTTTCTATTAACAACATTCGGCTCAATAGGCGAGTTAGTTCATGACTGCAACTTGGAAAAAATGAGCTGCCACATTCAAGAGGATGCTGGCTAGTCGTTTGGACGGGAGTCCCGTTCGTTCTGCATGTCCAGGGAGAATACGTACATCTATTCCCGAGCAGCTAGTACAATCTCAACGGGCCAGGCACTGTCAACTGCCAGGCTGCTACATTCAAGAGGATTGTGGTTAGAGGTTTCGGCGTGACTTTCATACGTTCTACATAGCGCGGGAGATGGCATCTAGGTTCCCGAACAGCCATTGAAAACAATTTGACACTCAAGTCGCCATGTGACTTATAAATCTCCTCAATTCAGGCACTGTCATCTGCAAGGCTGCACCATTCCAGAGGATCCCGGATAGACGTTTGGACGGGAGTCCCGTACGTTCTATATGGGAAAGAAGATAACATCTAGGTTCCGGAACAGCTATTAAAAGGATTTGACACGTACCTTGCAACCAAACACTTAAATCTCCATGGTTCAGGCACTTGCTTCTTCTAGGCTGATCCATTCAAGAGGATTCTGGCTAGACGTTTATACATGTGTCCCATGAGTTTTACATAGGGAGGAATATGACATCTACGTTCTCGAACAGCCATTGCAAAGGATTTGACACGTACCTTGCAACCAAACACTTGAATCTCCACGTCTCAGGCACCTTCGACTTCCAGGCTGCTCCATTCAAAAGGATCCTGGCTAGGCGTTTGGAAGTGAGTCCCGCACGTTGTATAAAGTGAGGAAGATGACATCTAGTTTTTCGAACAGTCAGTGCAAATGATTTGACACGTACCTTGTAACCAAACACATTAATATCCACAAATCACGCACTGGCCAGTGGGCACAATATTTGGCGACGTCTTTACGAAATCGTTACGACAAATTTATGACAACTTTACGACATCCTATGTCCATGTCGTGAAGTCGTCTTTATGATATCGTAAATATGTCATATGATCTGACGATGCCTTTACGATATCGTAAGGACACTCTTACGACATGGACATAGGATGTCGTAAAGATGTCGTAAATATGTCGTAACGATGTCGTAAAGACTTTTCCAAATTTTGTGCCCACTGGGTGTCGTCTGCCAGGCTATGACATTTAAGAGGATCCTGGCTATCTGTTTGCACGAGAGTCACGTAAGTTCTATGTAGCCAGATACATCACCTCTTGATTCCTGAATAGCTGATGCTTTTTTTATAATTTTTTTTTTATATTTGGCACATTATCATGTACCCTAGAATTTAAAAAAATTAGAAAAATATGAAAACGATTTGTCTATTCTTTTGATAATAGTTTTTCTCTTAATAATATTGCTCTTTTGAATATAATTTGAATTTGAAGTATGTCATGTGCCTAAGGGTTACGTCAAAAATTACAATTAATAGCAGGTTGATCAGTGAAAATAACGTTACAAACTTAAATAAGATTAACTAAACGATTCCTGAAAATAAATTTTAACAAAATTTGTGAATTTAAAGGAAAATGGCTACTCTTGTCTGATCAAAAAAAAAAATTTTTTCCCTCTTTTTTCGAAAAACTTATTCTTATTTCTCATTTTGTCGGTTTTTGGCTTAAGTGCGCATTGAACGAATACACCACAATAAGAAAATTTAATTAATTTTGTTTGAAATGATTACTATCATACTTTTGGTTCAAAATTAATTTTTAGATGCAGCCTCTCGTATATTGCTAAAAGTTAATCTTTTTTAGTCAAAGATACAGCTACTTGATTAAAAAATGTAAACTACGTTGTTATAACTTTGTTTTTTGTTGTAGTTGAAAAATCATCTTCAGGGTTAAATGTTGAAAATTCGTCTTTTTCGATCAAACATTAATTTCTTTATTAAAAGTTATCATTTTTGGTTAAGGAATCAAATATTTGGCCTGAAGCTAAACCTTAAAAGAAAATTAATTTTAATTTTGACTTAAGATTCAACATTTTAGTTAGAAAGTTATATTTTCGGGGCGAAAATTCAACCATTTTGTAGAAAATTAAACTATTAAGTTCAAAGTGAACTTTTTAATTGTAAATTTATTTTTTTATTGCAAATTTAACTTTTTATTGAAAATTGGACAATTCAATTAATTATTTTGTTAGAAAAATATTGTATAGTTACAAAATTTCAATTAATCTTGTTTGTTAATAATTTATCTTCTGTGTTAAAACCTTATCCTTTTTAGTTGAAGATACAACTTTTGAAAACTTAAATAATTAGTTTAACGTTCAACTACCTTTTTTAAACTGATTTTTTTTTAATTCATTACTAATTTAATTAGGTTCATCTTTTTGGCTTTTTAATGTAGCAATTTGGTTACAAATTAAACTATTAGGTTGAAAATGAACATTTTGTTAAAAAATTAATATGTTTGTTTATAAATTCAACTATTTGGTAAAAAATTAAACTATTTTCATGGACATTTAACTACTTGATAGAAATTTAACTTTTTAATTTGAAAAAAATAACATATTTTTGAGTTTAAAATTCAAACCCTTTTTTTGTGGAGTATTGATCTTGCTGGTTGAAAAATTATATTTTTTGTTGAAAAATTAAATATATGCTTGAAAATGAAATATTTGTTAAAAAATCAATTACTTGATTAAAGCTGAAATATTTTTCGTTTGTTAAGAGTTAATGTTCTTTTAGGGATCACCTCTTTTCAACTATTCGATTAAAATTTTTTTCTTTTTTGAATTTAACCAAGATGAAAACTTGTTTTTTTGTTGTTGGTGAACATGAAATTTTCAACTAAAAATTTGTCTATTACATATTTGGTTTCGAAAATATTTTTTTAGTTGAAAATTCAACTATTTGGTTTAAGATTTATTTCAATAATGGGAAAGTCAGCTATATGGTTGAGGATTCAATCTTTGTTGGAAATTTTTGTATTTCCTTTTTTTGGTAGAAAAGTCTTATTTTTTGGTTAAAAATACATCCTTGTAAATTTTAAATTAAACATTTTTGTTTAAAATTCTTTATTTTCCCAAAGTTATAAATATTTTCGGTGGCTTGCTAGTTTTTGATAATTAAATCGATGATTTCGGTCTACATAAGTGAATGTAAAATTGCTTCTTTTCTCTATTCAATTGGCTTACTTTCAAGCCACTTGTGAAGCACACTTAAGGCATAAATAAAGTCTACTCTATTCAGCTCAATTTCCTTTAGAACTGAGTACTTTAGAACAAAAAATTGGATCCATAAAAGAAATACAAGTCGATTCTCCGTCGTACATTGCCTACGATCGCGTGAGCAGTGCTCCGTAGCCGTGCATTTCCTACACAAGTGGAAAAAGAGTAGGCACATGTCGGAGAGTGCATGCCAGCAGAGTTGAAAAACCCCTCTTCAAGTGTACAACGAAGCACGCGAGAACTTTTCACTTTTGCATTTAAAAAGCACTGGATCTAAGAACAGTACAAATAGAACTTTTTTCAAAATTCCTTACAAAACGAAACTTACATCTAGGCTCCTAAATTATGTATTTATACGTGAAAAGTAGATGAAGTTTCCTTTTAGTATAAGCGTAAGTGGCACATTGAACCCATGAAAAATTTTACTTTAATTGTTACAAAAGCATGAAGTTTGATGTGAATGCTTTTTTTGGCGTAAGGATACTTTTCAGAAGCAGGTAATCGATCAAGAAGGGTAAGTTAACTGATAAAATTTAACTGAGGTAAACTTTCCGTTATGACAGGCTAGTAACGTGCTGCCTCTAGTGGAGTACGCCGGTAATTTTCGAAATATAAGAACAAATGATAACGCATAGCGCATTGGCTACGATACAGAATTACATTGTTAGTAGTAAAAGTGGAGTGTGTGGTACTGCGATGGTAGGAAAAATGTCTGGTGGTGCATAATGGAACTATTAAATTGAAGCAGCTGTCCGAGCAAAGAGAAAAGCGTATAACGGCACATTGACGGACACAGGTCTCAGCGATGAGGGAAAAAATATTGATGTGAATGTTCCTTTCAGAATTAGATCACTTTACAGAAGCAGATAATCGTTTAAGCAGAATAATAGTCAGCTGATGAATTCTAACTGCGCTAAACTTTTCGTGATAAAAGGTTTGTAATTTTCCGCCGCTAGCAGAGTCTGCCGGTAATTTTAGGAATATAAGAACAAATGATAACGCATAGCGCATTGGCTACGAAACAGAATGTCATTGTCAGGAGTACAAATGGAGTGTGTGGTATTGCGATTGTAGGAAGAATGTTTGGTATTGCGTGGTGAAAGGGTGAAGAAAAAAATATACTTGAAAATGATTAGAGTAAAAAAGGAAAAGTTATGTTTTTATTCAATGAAAAACAATAAAAATTCGTATTTTCAAATGAAATTATAAATCTTTACTCAAAGAGAAATATAAATTTTTATTGAAGCAGTTCAAATTTTGACCAAGTAGCTAAATTGTCAACTAAAATAAAAAAACTTTCAAACCAAAAAGTTCGATTTTCGACCAAAAGAGACGAGTTTTTAGTATAATGCACGAATTTTTAACCAAATAATCGGATTTTCAACTAAGAAACATTTTTTTTTTTAATGTTTACAAAGCATGAAGGTTGATGTAAATGTTCCTTTTGGCATAAGAACACTTTTCAGAAGCAGGTACTTAGTCAAGCAGGTGATTAAATTAAATGTGCTGTTTAAATTCAACTGAGGTCAACTTTCCGTGATAACAGGCTAGTAAGGTGATGCCTCTAGCGGAGTCCGTTGGTAATCTGGGAGATTTAAGAACAAATGATAACGGATAGCGTATTAAGTATGATACATAACGTCATTGTTTTAAGTGCGACTAGAGTGTGTAGTACTGCAACTGCAGAAAGAATGTCTGGTGATGTGTGGTGGAATGGTGAAATCCAAACAGCTGTCCAAGAAAAGAGAAAATCGTATGACAGAAATTTAAAAATCACACTCCTGAACGATAAAGAGAGAAATATAACTTAAAATTATTACAAACAGAAAAAGAGGAAAGTAAGATTACTAGTCAATGGAAGTAAAGAGAAAATTAAAAGAGAAAAAGAGAAGAAAATTCAAAACGATTTTAAATGAAGCAAGAAACTATTTTATAAATGTGCATTGAACATTATGAAGGGAGGTAAAAGTACAGAGTTAGACAGCATGAGAAATAGGAAAGGTGAAATGCTATAAGATACAGACGAGATACTAGTCGCTTTGAAAGACTCTTAAGGAATTATTATGGGGTAAAACTTTATGGCAGCACACCTGTGATATAGAAGAAATTTATTATTTATTTATTATTTATAACTATTTACATCAATTTAATAGTAGTGCATTAAAAAACGAACGTCCTGTCTAAATAAACGATTATGTAAGTTTCACCCCACCCCTGCACAGCTCTCTTACGTAATTTTTTGGGACCTAATTTTTATCGTCAATTAATTGAATCTCACTCAAAAATGAAGTGAGGCGATTTCAGGGGGGATTACTTTTTTGTATAAATTAACATAGAAGTTTGATTTTTAACGAATTAATGGAATTTTCAACTGAAAAGATTATTTTTTCTAGGATGAACGATACATTTTTAACAAAGTACATCAATTTCAAATCAAATTATTGAATTTTTAAACTAGAAAAATTAATCAACAGTTCCATTTTCAATTAGTAGGAATTTCCGCTAAATTGTTGTGTTTACAAAAAAGACTAACTTCCTACACGACGCAATTAAATGTTCAATCGGAAAGTATTAAGTTCTAGCAGAAAGGTTAATTTTTAACTCAATAGTTAAATATTTATTTTAAAATACCAATTTTTAATCCAAAAATTTAATGTTTAACAAATTCGTTTAATTTTTAGCCGAAGAGATCAGTTATCTACTAAATTCATGAATGAATTTTTTGCAAAAATTATAGATTTCAAGTCAAAAAATGAATTTTAAGAAAGTAGTTCAACTTTCAACCAAACAATTACATCTTTAACTAAAAAGATTTTTTTTCGCTAAAAACAAACGATTTTTGAAAAAAAATTTTTTAGTTTTTAACCAATTAGTTCAGTTTTCATCTGCGAGGAATAATTTATACCCAAGAAGACGAATCTTCGACAAAATCCATTAATTTCTCAAAAATTACATGAATTTTCAACCAAAATGAATTTTTGACCTGAAAAGATAAATTGTCAACCAAATATTTAGTAGTTGAATTTTATCTAACAAAATTCATTTAAAATATAAAAAAACGACTTTTCGATAAAACAGTCGAATTTTCTACTTAAGTGTTGTGTTTTTAACACAAAAAGACGAATTTGCTGTAGAACAAAGTTAAATTTTAAAATTCAATACATAAAGTAGTTCAATTTTCAACCAAAAAAACGATTTCTTGAATCACTAAATAAAACATAATTATTTTTAACCGATCAGTTGCATTTTCAACGAAAAATATTAATTTTTTACCAAGAAGACGAATTTTCAAGAAAATATATCAATTTCCAACCAACTTGAATCATTTTTTAACTAAAACACAATTTTTCAACCAAATATTTAATTTCTTAATTAAGAAGATAATCAATTAATGAATTAATCTGTGAGATGCTACATGTTGAAAATTCTAACCGGAAGTTCTTGTCGAGCATTCAAGAAGGTACTGGGTAAACTTTTTTCGTATCTTGCGTACTTAGTTCAAGAAAGTTAAAATACTTTTTTTAAACTAACTCCTATTTTCATTAACTTTTTAATTTTTGGAAATTTTTCGTTGGACTTCTGTAGGGTGTAAAAATCTTCAGAATCCAAAGCAGAAAATTAGGAATCTTAATTAGTAGAAAAAATATAGAATTTCTACAACAAAAATCTACCATTACAAACAACAAATTTTGTTTAGTCAACTTCTTCAATTCTGTTTCCAGTCATTTTGTTACACTCATTTTAAATTTGATTTACCTTTGCTTTCTTCATTAATAAAAAAAAACCTTAAGAAAGAAAAGAATCAAAATTGCAACATTCTACCAATTAAGCAAAGATAATATTATTAAAAATGATAATAAATTATTTTTGTTAACTTGAATTAATTACTAATTTACTCCCATTGAAAATTGGACAAAAAGCCAGAAATTTCAGAGGAAAAAGCATCTTTTTATCATTATTAAAATATATTATTATGAATAATAACAATTAATGGTTGATATAATTCATTTTGTTGACTCTGATTAATTACTTAACTTATATTAACTGAAAAGTTGACTAAAAGTGAATTTTATTTAAACTGATATTTTGTAGCATTTTTCTAAAAGAAAATTAGTATTAACAATAATAATAAATTGTTAAAATAATCACTATTCTAATTAAAAATTGAACAAAACGTGAAAAATGTTTGAAAACACCGCGTCTTTATAACACCATACTATGAAAAAATTGTTAAAACCAGTAATAAATTGTTTGAAAAATGTATGTGATCATCTAATTGTCAGTATCAAATGGTCTTTTATTTGCCAGAAACAAGTTTTATTTTTTAAAAACCGCAAAAAATCATAATTAGCGCCAAAAACTCGCGAATTTTTTTTCACTCATGGGGGTTTTTTGGGAACCTATAAAACAGACTTATGGTGTTGATATTCAAAAAACGATATTTTATTCGTATCCCAGTGGGCATATAATTATGAAAGTCCCAAGAATGTCTTTGGGACGTTCCTAGTACGTCTTATGTCAGTCCAATTAACGTCTCTAAGACGTCCAACGTCCTAAAGATGACCTAAAGATGTCTTAAAGACATGGACATTCTCGGGACATCTTTCGTACTGACATTAGATGTTTTAAGAGCATCCTTAGATCGTCCAAAAGACATGTTGTAAAAGACGTCTTAGGGATGTCCCAAAGACGTCTCTAGGACGTCCTTAATTTTTTTGCCCTCTGGGATTCTATAGCTAATTATAAAGAGAAATGTTCAGTTTCAACTCTATTTTCTTTTTAAATTCTTTTTACATTCTCATCAGAGAAGGTATTAGATTTGTATAAAAATTTGACGTCCCCCCCCCCCCCCAGTTGTTGTCAAATGTCCACGTTTTGAGACCCCCTGCATTCGAAAAACAGATTTTTACGAATGTGTCTGCCTGTCTGTATGTCTGTATGTCTATATCTCTATATGTCTATATGTATGTATGTCCGAATTTTTGTACGTCTAACTGTCTGTCTGTCTGTAAACACAATAACTTTTGAAAAAATTAATCTATTAGATTAACCTTTGGTACACTTGTTTAGAGTCCTAAACTTAAGCTTAAGTTCGTTAGTCAGCCATTTTGGATAAAAATTTAAAAAGTGGGCACATTTTGAATATTTTTGAGACCACTTTTTCAAAAAATTCAAAAATTCTCTGTACGGTTATTCATAGTATTTAAATATTCGAACAATTTATGCTTATGATTTTTTTCCATATGAAAAAAAAGTAAAAAGAGAAAAATGTTGCTTTTTGAATGACCTACAAGAATATCATAACAATTTTTAGAATTTTTTTTAAAAATCAAAATTTCATATTTTGACAGCATACAAAATTATGAAAAATCCAAAAATTACATTTTTCAGCGAAACTATGCAAAATATGGTAAAAGATGAAGAAATAAAAATTGTGCATTTGAAAAAGATCTCCGGATCTGCCCACTTCGTGGGCACATTCTGATCACAACTTGTCATTTAATTTCTTTTTCATCTCGCGTGTGGGGTTTCAAAAAATTTAATTAATACTTTGTTATTTTTTCATGTTAATCCATTCTCATCAGAGAATGGATTAGATTTGTTTAAAATTTGACCCCCTCCCAGTTTTTGTCAAAAATTCACGTTTTGAGACCCCTTGAATCCGAAAAACAGGTTTTTACGAATGTGTCTGGCTTTCTTAATGTCTGTGTGTCTGTCTATGAGCACGATAAATTTTGAACAAAAGAATCTATTAGATTGGCCTTGGATACAGTCTTTTAGTGTCCTAAGCTAAATGCCAAGTTCGTTGGTCAGCCATTTTGGATGCAAATTCTGAAAGTGAGCGTATTTTGAAAGTTTTTGAGACTACATTTTTTCATGATTCAAAAAATCTCTGTACACTTGTTCATAGTACTTGAAAAGTAAAATGTTAATTTTCGAAAGCCCTACAATATTATCATAACAACTTTTTGAATTTTTTCGAAAAATTGATAATTCAAATTTTGATCAAACAAAAAATAATAAAAAAATTTATTTTGTTGTCAAACTATGCAAGGTAGGGAACAAATTACGAGAAAAACATTATGCACTCAAAAAATATCTACATATTTGTTATTAATCACTTTTTTATAGTACACGTAGTTTTTGTTTCATTTGTAAAAAAAAAACAGTGAAAATACAAAACTTAAGTTTTTCGACACATGACACAAGCTGAGAAAAAATAAATAGATAACATTTTTTTATCGAAAGTAGAGAATAACAATTTTTATTAATGGTTTTTTATATGATTGGTAGTTTCTATTTTAATCGTGAATAACAGCATTAAAAATAAAAATATTAGATTTTTCATAAAATGACACAAGGTATAAGAAAAAGTTTGCTCAACCCAAAAATCTCTAAAATTTTTTTTGAAATAATTTCTTAATAAAACGCCTGGTTTTTGTTTTAATCATAAAAAATAATATTATAAATAATGAAATTGACTGTTCGGAGAAACGGCACAAGACAAATTAAAATATTTATAAGGGCCTATGTTCCAAAACGTAGCTACAAAATTCCCTTCACCCATTTTTTTCATACGACAGGCCGTTTTTTGAACTTTTAGCATACCAAAATTTACCAGTTTTTTTCTTAGTCTCCAAAAAGGCTTTTTTTCATTTATATTTTACAATTCAAGACATAAAAAAGAAACAAAAATTATGATTCAAAGTATTAAAAGGGCACTTTCCGAATCAAGGAATTTGATACGCAACCATTCTTTAAAAAATTAAAAACGTAGAAGCTGAATCGTTTTAAGATAATATCTTATAAAATAACTATAATATTAAAAAAATACTGAAATGTACAATTTTCAATTAGTTTACAAATTTTTTAACATAGTGTTTCCAAAACAAACTTATTTAAACTAACCGCTTTCAAAATAAATCAGTTGTACATTTTGTACGATCATAATTCAATAAATTCAAAAATGAGTTTCAAATTTATCAGGGAAAAATTAATGAAACTTCAAAAGAATTTGATCAAATGCCTCCAAATTTAGGGTGAGTTTTAAAGACTTCAAGATGAATGAAATAAAAACTTTATCGAATGAATAGAATTGAGTAAATTTAGAAGAATGTAAGAAAATTTAGGATAAACTAATAATAATTTATGATGAATTCCAAATGAATTGCAAAAAATATTTTCAAATTTTTTTAAACGGGACAATGAAATTTTGTCTGTTTTAATACCAATGCAAGTTACGAATTATAATAATGTACATTTGTGGGAATGATATAAAATGTCACGGATAAATTCGAGTGCAAAGCACAAGATACGTGATGAAAATGTGTTCGTTAAAGCCGAAGGAGCTTTAACAAAAGAGAATTCACAATTATTAAATTACTGTTGTCGATACTTTTACCTTTAGTTTTAAATAGTCTGTGCAGAAAAGTCGAGCGCGTAGCGCGAGATAAATACAATATCGAGCGCGGTGCATTTTTGAACTAACAAAAAAATTTTGTTGAATAAACCAACATATTTGTTTGGATCAAACCAAATATTTGGTAGCATTAACGAAAATATTTATTTTAATCAACCAAACTTTACTAACGCAAAAATTTGGTTGAATCAACGGAATATTTTATTGACCACATAGCAATGTATTTATTTGTTTGATCCAACCAAATTTCTGTTGAACCAACTAAACTTTTTTCCGAGTGTACTGGTAGAGGTAATGGTCCAGTACCGGAAAACATTCTTGGATCGTTTTCCGAATATGTCAATTCATTTATACGATTCAGTTCAGACACTTAACTGGGTACTTCAACCCTAAAGTCATATGCAAAAAGCAGCAGGCACGTACAGAGGGTTGATACACTAGGAAACCCGGTTAGACCAGATTAGCCTATATCTCTTAGCACCCCTTTTGAGTGTAACCACATTTAGGTTGTACTGCAGTGACATCTGACTAGGGCTTCACATTGATGTATTTTTTATGCAACTTGCAATGGAGTGAAATAATATTAGAATTTTTAAAATTTATATGAGATTAAAATTTAATTTAAAATTCTATTTAACGTCCAATAATCAAGGTGATGTGCAGGATTTCCGAACTTGGACGTTAAATAGGGGTTTTAATTTAATTTTATTCTCATTAAAATTTTTTTAATTTTCACTTAGCTGAATTGGATTGGAGGTCATTTCTACCCCTTCCGCTATTTTTTAACATTATATTTTTTAATCAGATCAAACTTCGAATGCAACTCAGGCCTTCAGAAAAGTTTAATGATAGTGTAATATCGATCGAAAATTAAGACGCAGCATTCCTGCAAAAAATGTTTTAAGTATAGAAGAAATGATTCTTTATCTAAAAAAATATTTCTCTTGGATAACAAATTTCAAGATTTTTCCTTTTACAGTAATTTTTACAAAAGGAAATTTTAATATAGTTTAAACAATTTTAAACTTTTAATAATAAATTCACTGACCAAAGATGTGTCAAATCATGTTAATTTTTTGAAGTAAAAAATTTACATAATCAGAAGTATATTAGAGATATGTTAACAACATGATAAAAATAACAAGAAAAATATAAATTCGAACAGAATATTTGAAGAAGGAGATAAGGATCCTGACAGATATTCAAATTCCTGTTTGAGTTACAGATTTTCTCAGATTAAGTCAAGCTTTTAGTAACCGTGTTATGAAAAGTAGGTCGAAACAAATGATGGAAATAATAAAAAATTTCGAATTAAGTACAAAAAATTCCGAAATTAGATGAGCAAGATTTCTGAAACAAAATGTTGCACTTTGTCAGAGAGCTTTGTTGATAAAAATTGTTTGCAGATTAGTAATATTGTTTGTAAAATTTTCAAAGGATTCATAATAACGAGATATAGAGGATTTACTTCCTAATCTTGATAATTTTTATTTATTAAATGAAAATTCGTTGAATCAATGAAAAAGAGACACACTCAAGATGTTTGACAATTGAGAAAGATACGACTTTTAGGATAGGATATAAGATGGACTGATAGCAATACTGAAGACACCGTACTTTCCAGATGTTAAGGCTTGAGAAAGATTCATAAAGATGGCTATCCTTCTAGAATAGTTATTACAACTAATAATACTATCAACAATTTTTTGAAAAAATTCTCAAAGACTCTATCACAACTTCAAAATAAAATATTTAAACTTTTAGGATTTTCAAAAAAATTATTGTTCAAAAAACGGTTTTGAGTGACTATGTAATGATTTCTTTACATTCTGTTGCAATATTTTCGAGTATACCCCTTGGACTATTTGAGCAAACAATTTTTAATAGATTGAGAAATACTAAAACAGGTATTTGATTATGTCAAAAAGAATTGATCAAAGGGATGGTTTTCATTATGAAGTAAACTTATTTTTAATTTAATTAAGGATTTAAAGGTCTTTGCTTTCAAGAAATTAGATTTTACTTTGCCTTGTTACTTTCGGTATTTTGATAATAACTTTTTATGTAATTCTCTAAAAAAGTTGTAGATGTTTGCCGATACGTTTAACATTTTAAATCCAAAACTTTAATTTACCCAAGAAATATAAAAGAATAATAACATCAGTTTTTTAGACACAAAAGTAATTAAAGGTCATAATAATAATAATGTAGCCATTTGGTACAGAAAAAGTAAATATTTATGTCAAATAAAAAATTTTCTTTTGTGCTCATCCTTTTCAAAACAAAGTTGCAGTAATCTAAAACTTAGTTGACAGACTACCAGGTTTGTCTCATGTTTTATTCTACAAAGGAAATTTTAATATTGTTAGGAATATCCTTTTTTTAAATCATCATCCACAAAAGTTAATTGGGAAAAATATTACAATTCGAGTTCAACAAACCGAAATCAGACAAAGTAATATTTTTGCTGCAGATAATCAGGAAGAATTGAAGGAGATTTTTTAAAATAATTTTTCTCTTTCACTTTTTGGTGAAATTTCGAAAATTATTGAATTTATGTCGAAAATTGTAAGGATTCATACTATTTTCCGCATGCCACTTAAAATGGATTTAATAATAACTTTTAAAAGTATCACTGGCCAGATAAAAAATTATTTTATTTTGGAATGCTGTTATAATAGTTTTCTTGCTAGGCATACAAAGAAATTGATTGTCGTTGAACATGATTTTAATTAGTATGATGTTGAAATTTTACATAGTGAAAGTAATGAGAAAAAGAGAGAATTTATTTGAATGCCTGTGATACAAAAATAAAGGAGTTACTGATTAATTTGAAAACTAATTTGGACAACTTGAGCAAGAGTTATGCTAGTTTGATTAATTATATTTAGCACTGACTTTGCATGAATCTTGACTTTCTTTTACTTTCTCTATTTCTAATGTGTTTATGATGGATATTATGTTGGTGATTATTTTTTACAAATGTTTTTTTATTGCGATTTGATAATAATAAAAGAGGACAAGTAAGGTAATTTGGTTAATGGCCTTCTCATTTTCCTTTCCTCTTTTTTATTTTTGTCCAAAGAAAGAATTTTCTCCTCTTCTTTTTCAAGTAAACTTTTTTCAAATTGCAATAGAAACATTTTGTGGTGGTTTTCTAAATTTTATCATGGGATTCTTGGTTTCATTTTCAGAAATTCTGCACATTAAAATAATATTATTGAGAAAAAATTTAAATCATTTTTATTTTCAGGGATGTCAAGCGAGTTGGCTTTCCTCTTATCATTTTATAGTTATGTTAAGGTTTGGTTAGCGTACAGCAGAGTGGGTACAAGTACCGAATTATGTATTAAAATTTTATCTTTATTTTAATTTCCGTTAGTGTTCAGTTATAAACATGTAAGATTTTTTTATCAATAAAAAATTTTTTAAACAGTCTTCTCTTTTATATTAAGTTTGAGTTATTCAATCGGCGACAATGCCGCTCATTATTATCTTGCTTATACTTTAGAATTCTGAAGTGAAATAATAAATTTGTTTTCTTCTGTTTTAAATTCATCAAACAATGTGGAATAGATATTGAAGTTTTTTATTCTGGATGTCAACTTGACAAATTTATTATTTAAAACACACATTCTAAAGATAGATGAATTCCTAAGTAGTCTAGATTTAAAAGTAGGTTCCGGAATGAGTTTTTGATGTTTACCTAAGAGATAAGCGCAATCAATAAATTCTTCAATAGTAAACATGTCTCATTTCATACATTTCAATTATCTCTTCCTTAAGAATGGAATTTACCTTCCTTCAAAATCAGAAACTTCAGAAACCTTTCTTGGATTTCCACAGTAGTATTTATTTGATATTTTAGTTAAAGTGTCCAAATTATTGCGCCGCATTTTAACTGAGGATCAAATTTCAGATCATAGCTCAAGAATATCCCTAGGTCATTGATTGTAACAACTTTTTATAAATTCGTATCTCACCGCTTGTGCTCAAATTTGATTATGTCATCTGAAAATTTTAGGATCTTATATTTATCAGGGCTAATTTATACTTCGTTATTTTGATATAATATTGCATTTCAAGGACCCAGCAATCCCATGTAGTCTTGCAAATTAGCAAACTAATATACAGCTAAAATCCGATTAATTAACTCCTTGGTTTGGATCTATTGTTATAAAGGAAAACCTATAAGTTCTGTATCAAAATTCGGTTAAAATATCAAAGTGATATTTTGGATTTATTTATACCGAAAAATGTTGTTTTCCAGAACAGTTCTCTTTCCTCCAACCTTGGATGGTGAAGTCTGGGCGACAGAGAAATTTTCACAAGTTTTCTAGACATCAAAAAGGTTTTGATGAGTCTGGATTCGTACTCAAGGAAAGAGACTTCCCTCTCAGGAAATGAATTCCTGCAGTAAAATGACAGGACAGTAAAACGTGATTGATCAAGGTCCGTATCAGCTGTTAGGAGAAGGCTGATTCAAATCCAAACTTGTTCAAATTGGTCCAACTGTCTCTGCCAAGCACCAGGACTCTTTACGAGGAAATGGGAACACGAGAGCGCGCTTCATGTTCTTATCGAAAAAGAAGTAGTTTTAAACCTTCAGGTGATTTCATCAGAAATTGCTTTAAACTTAACGAAGACGTGATAGATAAAATCCCTTGGAACATATCCGACAGTCTCTTTATTCTAACAACTGACAAGGGAAGACTATAACCTTTAAAATTTTTTTTGGATTCATACTCCTCCTCGTAATAGGTCATTACTAAAATTGAAACTATAATCATTACAGTGAAACTCGAAGACTGTGCCGATTTTTAGCTGGCGGTGGTTGGGAACAAATCCGAGAGAGAGTGCCGCTCCGAATGTAAACGCTTTTGTTTGTTTTTTTTTCAACAAAAACGACTTTAAAAAATCCACGATCATTAAATGGACCGTAATGCGGGAGTCGCTCATCTCCTGGCTAAGTCAGACAGGAGCGTTTACGGTTTGTAAGCGGAAAGTCCGGGCTCGATTCCTGCTGCCTGTTTTTTTCGCCCATTTTTTTATTGCTAATTTTCTTTTGCCATTTAATCCTAAAAAAGTATTGCATATTAGTCTGATTCTGCAATCTCAAAATGATGATAACAATGGAAAATTCCATTTTTTGTATTCCATTGTTATATCATCAGAAAAACAGCGGGATCATTTTTGTTGTAGCTCGTTCAGTATTTTCTCGAAATATGATTTTTTTTCAAAATGATAATACTTCATGTGCAAAACTATAACATAAACAATGCACATAACTGCATTCTTATTCTCGATTATCTCACTTTTTTGCAACTGAAAATGATATCGACACGGCACTGTTGAGAATCTTTATTTTCTAACATTAAAAATATGAGCAATTTGAAAATTCATTACTAAAAAAAATTGTTATATATTTATTAATACATTTTAAGATATTTGATATAAATCAAATTTCTGACGAAATAATAATTAATCATTTTTGTGTGAATGAGCTTCAGATTTAATAAAAACGTTTCAAATTAAATTATTAAACAATTTTATCAGACTCTTTGAAAATTGACAAATTTTAGATTTAAGTCTTGGCAAATTTGACATTTTTATCAAGAGAGCACTTAAAATTGTATTTTTTACAATTCGATGCATTAAAAATTGAACAATTTTATTTTTAATCCAAGAATTTTGCAAATAAATTATTTTAGATTAAAATTTCGATAAAGCTGAATTTATGAGCAATAAAAATGTATTGTTTTTAGAACGGAATTTTTAACAGCAGGTCATTCAAAATACAACGAATTTCAACTTGAAAATTCATTTTATAGACAAAAAATGGAACGAGAAAAAAGGAGAAAAATCAAATAAGTTTAAAGCGTTTAAAATTTTGTTAAATGATCAACTATGAACTTTTAAAATCAAATAATCAAAAAACAAATTTAAATAAAGTCCTTTTAAATAGGAAATATTCAAAAATAAAGAAGTAATTTTTTTAGCAAGTGTAGCGCTATTAAAATTTTGCATACTCACCCTCTTTAAAGCTTTAATTATTTTGGACCAATTTAAATGGTTTAATAATTGAAAATTTTTTAATTTGCGCCTATACTTTTTAAATTTCATCCATTCCAATTTCAATTGAAAAATTAATACTTATAAAAGGGAAACATGGAAAATTTAGGGTTAAACAAGAAAATATAGAACTTGCACATTTTCTTATTTAAAATTAAATAAATTATTTAAATATTAAGGTCCATTTTTATTTTAAACAACATTTTAAATTTTCAAATCGTTTAATTCTTAACACTCTATTTAGAATTATGATTAACTGATAAAATCTTATGAAAAAATATTTTTAAATTATTCATTTTTTTTAAATCTTCAATAAAAAATCAGATCACTTAAAAATTTTATATTGAAAATTTTAAAAAACTAAACAAGATCTCTATTATTCCGGGTATTAAAATTGCATAATTTTTAGCCTTTCAATTCGAAATTTCGAGAAAAATAAGAATGCATTGTCTTTTCTAACTCGAGTCTGAAATCTGCAATGTTTCGAAATATTTTTTAATAAAAAGTTATTGAAAATGAATGATTCTAAAATGAATGCACGCATTTCCATGCGTTTGTAAATGTTGAAAAAACTAATTTATTACAGTAAAAATATGGTTAAAAATTAATATTATGGTTTGATTTGAATAAATTAAAGAGCAATAGTATTTTAAAAAATCGTATAAAAATAGAAAAAATGCTGTAACTGGTAGTTTAAAGAATCGCATCTGAGTAGTTTTCCGCAATCACCACTTTCTCGGCGTGACCGCTGTCAGCAGAGAGTGCGGTGATTGCGGTGAGGGTGGTTTTTACGCAGACAGGCTTGAACATTTATGCTCATAACTCGGGAACCGATGAATTATTTTTAACTTTTCTTGGATTGAATTGAAGATAAGAAGCCATAGACATTGTGGTATAGATTTCAGATTTTTCCCAAACTTTTCTAGGGCATGCTATAAGAGGAAGTCGAGGTAGAAAATTAAAGAAATTCTTTACTGTTTTCAAAAAACTGTTCACATGGTATATTTTCTTTAAAATACAAAAATATGTCTACTAAGGGTTCATTCGACACGAAATTTCCTATGCTTTTCAATAATTTTATTTAAAAATGCTTCTGGCTTTTTTTAAGGTAATAATTCATAATTTCCGAGGCTATTATAGACATCAGTCCCTCTTTCTCTACTCCTCCACCATATAGCTTTACTTTACTTTTTACGGTAGTTTCGCCGTAATGAATTGCCTGAAAAAAGCGAGCGAGCTTTTATAATCCTTACTATCGCTCCCTGGCGATACATTGCTCTTGGCCAAGTACAGTGCCGCAGAATAAATCGATTTTATTAGCTTTCGGTGGAATGTTTCCAAGAGGTGGGCATAACCCGCAGTTACGATTGTGACCAATTCTCTATTTTTAATCCGAAATTGAATGAGACACTGTATTTACCTTTTCGTCCAAATTTTTACTGATTAAAAAAGTATTAATAATCAACGTCGATCAAATTGAATTGCATAAATTCAAATGGTTAATGTTTTGGAAGTAGAGCACAATGAGAAGCAAATCTATTGGCTCTTGGAAGTGATTAAGTGCATCTGATAAGGAACCTGTGTTTGTAGTTGGATAAGTTGCGTGAGAATAGGCAGGTGTTAATTGCAATGAATTAATTTGAATCCTATTGAACTAAAGTCAAGTGAATCCCAAGCAGGGATAGTCAAGGTCGATTACACAAATTAGTTTTTTTTTAAGGAATAAACCTCTAACAGCACTCTAAGTCTAGAATTAAATATGCTATAGTTTCCTCTAATTGGAAAACGCAGTCAGTGAATTTAAATGAAGACTTTCTTAACTACATAGTTTTTTTTAATGGTAACAAAGTAAATTTTGTACATGAGTAACGAATTAGCAACTAGTAATACTGGTTACTTATTTTTCTGTAACAATAAGTATCAAAATTATGGCGGCTAGTTTTCGAACGATTTAAAACTGGAATTTTTTCCACTCTGGAATTCTAAATTTCATCAAATCTATAGCAAACATTTGTAGAAAGAAAAGGACATCGCCAGAATTGAAATTTTTTTTTGTTGGACAAAAATGAACTTTATTAACTAAAAATTTGACAACTGTACTGCAAAAGTTCAGTTTGTAATTCGTTCTATTTCATTGCAAATTGAACCTTTCTGTTGTAAATTTAACAGCTTATTTAAAACTTGGATTTTTTAATCAGAATTCAGATCTGCCGATTAAAAATTTGACGGTTTTGTAGAAAAATGTGTTTCACCACACTAAAGAATCCTTCTAGTATTGAAATTCTACTAATTAGATAAAAATTGGTCTTTTTTGTTTGGGAATTTATTTCTTTTGGTAGAAATTTAATCTTCTTATGTTCCAAATACAACTGTTTGGTTTAAAATTAATCTTTTCTGTTCTGACAATTTAAACATTTTGTTTAAATTCGACTTCCTAGTTATAATGAAACTATTTTTACTTAAAAATTAAAAATTTCTTTGTTTGAATCAACTATTTCAATTTTTTGTGAAAATTGATCTTTTTTGGTTAAAAGTTGAACCGCTTTGTCAAAAATTAATTTTTTTAAATGAAAAATTAACTATCCCATTTTAATTAATTATTAATTAATTAATCCCATAATTAATCCCATTAATTAATATTTCTAGATAGACGATTCAACTACTTTATTGAAAATTTCTCTTTCTTAGTCAAAAATCCTTGTATTTTGTTTAAAATAGTCTTTTTTGGTGGAAAATTAATCAGCCTTTTTTTTGTTTCAAAATAATTTTCATATTGAAAGTGTAAATATTCTATTTTTGGATACAAATTTATAATTTCAATTAAAAATTGGACCATGCGGGAAAATTTTTTTTTTCAATTGAAATAACGGTTCCTGATTTAAAATTTAAATCTTTTCGGTTAAAATATCAATTATTACAGTCTTGGTTTAAAATTACATTTTTTTAGTTAAACATTTAAGAAATGAATTGAAAGTTCAACTTCTTCGTTAAAAATTCATTTTTTTGTTAATGATTTATATTTTTTGTTCAAAATTATCCTTTGACTTATGATACAAATATTTTGTTGAAAATTCGAGTGTTTTTTGCTCAAAATTTATTTTGTTAGTTGCCAAATTAACCATTCTGGAAAAATCTTTTTTTCTCTTGTTGACAATAAATGTTTTAACTAAAAAGTTACCTAATCAATTTTTGGTTCATGATTGATCTTTTTCGCTGGAAAATTCATGCATTTTGTTGAAAATGCAACCTTTCGTTAAAACTTTTATTTTGGCCCTAGGAAATCGTAAAATCTTCAGAAGTGGAATTCGGATTCTTAACGAATTTAGAGCCTAATGTAGGAAATTTTTTTATTTTTCCCGATCCTAAAATCTAAAATTTAAAAAAATATTTTTTGTTTCAAAAATATTAAGGTAAAGCTTCTAATAATCGTCGCGTTCCAAATTGTCGTGAAGCTTGAATGCAATTTGAATATCTTATTTAAAATAATGCTAAAAGTAACATTTGGTGATAAAACTTATTTATTTTTGCATTTTACAGTAAAAAATGGAAAATACTAAGTTGTGTGAAGAAAATAGAGGAAAGATAGTGATGAAATAGAGAGATAGAGAAATAAATGGAAGGAAACGAGTAAACCAGGATATAGAGATGGTAAAATAGAAAAAATATTTTATGTATTTTCTTTAAGAGGTAGAGAGGAAAGTTAAGGAAGGAGAAAGTGTGGCAGGGAAATAGATTTAAAAGCAAAAATAAAAAGGGAAGAAATAGTTAAGAAAAGTATGGGAAGATGAGATTAAAAAAAGTAATGAAATGTGGGGAAACGGAACTAAAGGAATTTTCATGAATAAAGTACAATACAGTATGGAGAGGTGAGTGGAGGGCAAAATTACAGAAAGAAGGAGTACTGGTGCCCATAGTGAATAAAGCAAAGAAGAAGATGTTAACTATTACAAGGGAGTGATATTAAATAGAGAAATGTTTTATTTAATATTTAATTGTATAAAATGTATTTAATGTAGCTGTTTTATCTCACATGTTAAAGAAAGAAGTTAAGGGAAACAGAGAAAGACCCCGAGTCAACCAGGTGTAGTAAAGGAATAAGTACGATGGGAATGAGTATTATGGACAAAATAGAGGAGAGGGCAAACTATTAATAATAAGGGGCGTAGAAAGAAATTTAATAGACAGATGAGAGATTATTAAGGAATTAAAATATAATAAATTGTATAATATGATGAAAAAGTAGGAGTCCCAAAGTATTTGAAAAAGGTATCGAAAAAGAGAAAATGGCCGAAGATAGCAAGATTTAGATTGGATAATAAAGAAAGGGATATATTAAGAAATAAAAGAGAATGAAAAGTACAGAATCCGTTAATCAAAAGAGGAAGCGTAGAAGCATGTATATGCAGGATGAAGAAGAGGAACGGAAGATAAAGGTAGCTGACAAGTGACTACGCAAAAGATTCTACGGGAGAATGTATTTGGTAAGAAGTAAGTGAAGGAGTTGTTAAGGACTAAAGCATCGATCTTAAATGGAAAGTATACACGTAAATAGGAAGAGGTAGCGTAGGAGTACGTGTGGGAAAAATGAAGGAGAGGGCTGGAAAATAAAGGTAGCTAGTGAAAGAATGTGGTGCAGAATCTAGGGAGGATAATTTTGATAAGGACTGAGTGTAGGAGTTGTTAAGGACTGGTGAAGCTACCATACATGGGAAGTTTGAACTTAAATAGAAAGAGGATGGTAAGGAGTGTGTGAAAGAATTGTTAAGGACTGGAGGATCAAACTTAAATTTGAGTAAAAGAGATGTTAAGGACTGAAGGAGCAAACTAAAATAGAAAATAAGAACGTAAATGGACAGAGAAAGCGTAGGAGCATGTGTGTGAAGGATGAAGGAAAGGAATGAAAAATAAAGGTAGTTGGTAAGAGAATGCAATAAGGATTCTAGGGGAGGATGGATTTGGTCAATATTTAGTGAAGGAATTGTTGAGGATTGGATGAGCTAATGAGAAGGAATAAAAAATAGATGTGTAACAATTGCAAAATTAAGATAGAAAAGAAGAAATATAAAAATAAGCCAGAGGTCGCTTAGATTAGAAGCATAAAGATTTGCAAGTAATGTTCATGTAAGGGCCTGAGTGGATAACACGTAAAAAATTTAATTTTCAGCAGATGTTAAAAATTAAATAAAGAATGGTTCTTCTAGGAGGGTGGAAAAATGGGTCTCACGTGACGCCTGAGTGCGTTGGTGAATGCTAGAGGGAAAAAATATTATATCGTGTTAAGGCAAGCGGTACAGATTTTGTAGTTTATTGCAAGCACAATTGAGGTCTGTGTATTCGCGGATATTCGATTTACGATTTCGTTTATTCCTTCCGGATAAAAGTTCTCGAATATTCACACACGTCGAGGTACCATACGTCAAAATTTATGAGTTTTAAGTATAAAACTGTCAGTGTGAAATCAAATATATGAAGCAAGTCAATAGAAATCACTCTTCGACTTGTCTAACCTTTAGTGATACGTCCTATAAAACATTCCTTTCATAGAAAGAATTTTTTTTCTGCAAATTAACATTTATTTCAGTCAGTTAAATGATAACTAAGTGAAGGTATGTCGTTATTGGTTGAAATAAATAAGAGATTTTTGTTTAAAAATTAGGAAGTTGATATAATCAAATGTGCGGAAGAAGTGATTCCAGCTTAAAAAACACACCTTAAATTTGATCAAACATTTTTTGGAAACAAAGAAATAGGTTTTTATTATGAGTAAAAATAATATAATTGATTCAAAGAATTAATATCTTGATTAACACCAAATAGAGACTAAATAAATTTTAAAATAAAATTTAAAAAAATAATTCTTTCAACGAAATTTAAATAAACTTGAGCAACAAAATTATTTCCTTTGTTTAAAATAATATTTGTTTGAGTTAATTTATTGCAGATTGTTTTTTAAGTCGACGATTTATTTAATTTAAT
>NC_046664.1:72588649-72604092 GCF_010883055.1 Belonocnema kinseyi | reverse complement strand
TATATTTCTTAGATGCATATATGGTTTGCACCGATGCATTCTAAAAATCCTGTTTTTGAAATTGTGTTCGCTTTGTAATTTTAGGTTGAAAAACACTTTATGAAAAAATGAATTTCTTGCTAATTGGCTATTAAAATATTAAACTTTGAATGAAAATCATCTTGTTTTAAAGAATTAAATATAGTTTGGTTTAATTTGTATAGTTACAACTAAAAAATTAATTCAAACCAAATATTAATTTAAAGCTTAAATTTTTACAAGTTCTTTAATCAAAGTTTAAAATTAAACCATTTAAAATTTTTAAAAATTAAGTGATCTACTAAATTGTAATACAAAGCCTTCGATATTCAACAACCTATAAATGAGCAATACGTCAAATTTTACAGTTTAAGAAACTTGAAAGCTATAAAAATGAAAAAATTGGTATTTTTCAGCTCATTTTTCAAAATAATTTCACCACTAAGCTTTCAAAACTTGTATTTAATACAGGTATTCAGACGAATTGAATCAATGTAGATAACTAAACAAATTTAGAGAAATTTAGATATATCAGGGAATTTGTTGAAATTCGAAGGAACTCAAAAGATTTCAAGGAGGAAAAAAAATATAATAGAATTTAAAAAATATTGAAAGAATTTAAAGAAATAAAACAGGCAAAATTATTTATTTGATATTACTTCATATTTGAAAAATCTTCTTTTATGTTCGTATATTATTATTATGTGAATGGTGACGAAATGCTTCCAGCGCTTAAAATTAGTGGTTAATGATAATTGTTCTGCTCTCTAATTATTGCTGCTTACTTTTTAATTAAAAATCTCTAATCCCTAATAGACTGTATGAATAAATTTAAAAATTAACTAATTGCACGACTTATTGAGCAAAAAATATTCGAAGGCAAATAATAAAAAAATCGAGAATAATTAAAAATTTGGTTTCAGCGAACGCAAAAATTGGTTTCAATAAAATGGATATTAAGGTTTTTCAAACTATTTGGCTTTAGAGAGTTAAATTTTCGTTATGAAGTTACTGAATCGGATAATCTTTTTGGAATCAAATTTAGTTTATTTTATTTCAAAAGTCTACTATTTTATTGTGCCGAGTTTATCTCATTTAGTTAAAAGGGAACCTTCCATTCAATAAAAAATGTAATAATTTCCCTGAAAATGGGTCTTTTTGGTAGAAAATTTCACTTTTTATTTTGTTTTATTAAATATTCGTGTTTTTAAACTGAAATTAATCCATTTAGATCCAAAGTCAATTCATTTTAATTCAAAAGTCTATCATCATATTTTTCAAGGCATTTATCTCGTTTGGTTGAGAATTCTACTATTTTGTTAGGTATTCAATTATTTTGTTACTGATGCAACTATTTTATTAAAAAGTTATCTTTTTTGGTTTAAACGCAGCTGTTGTTTATTAAAGTTTAATATTTTTGTTTTAAAATTTATCTTTGTAGGCTGAAAATTTAACCATGTGGTCTAAGCGTAAACCATTATCTAAAAATTTTAATTATGTTCTTGAAAATTAAAATGCTTTCAAAAAAATTTATCTTCGTTGTTAAAATATCCAATTATTTTTGGTTGGAGTTAAATCATTTTTTCTTTGAAAATGTAACCATTTGGTTACATATTTATCTTTGTATGTTGAAGATTCATCTTTTTATTTAAAAAATTAATAGTTCTGTTGCAAGTTTAATTATTTAGTTAATAATTCGAATACTTTTGTGAAAAGTAATCTTTTTGGTCAAAAATGTAACTGATTCATCAAAAATTAGTTTTTTTGTGGTTAAAAAGTTGAACTTGTTTGGTAGAAGATTAAATTTTTTTGTTTTGAAAATTTAACAGCTTAATTTGTAGACGTTGTTTTACTTTCTTGACACAAAATCCTTTCTGTTAATTTTTTTTTATTTTACTTTTTGGTGGAAATGTAATCTTTATTGTTTAGATGTGTTAATTTTGTTTAATTTAAGAAAATTAATCTTTTAGATGAAAATTCATGTGTCATTCAAAAGATCCTTTGTTTTTGAAAATTTAACTACGTTATTAAGTAGACACCTTTGGTGGTAGAAACATCAACTTTTCTGTTCAAAATTTTTTGTCTGGGACCAAAATTAAACTGCGTTGTAGAAGATTCCTCTTTTGGTTTAAAAACTAAAGAATTTAGTATTCATTTCTTACTCTCTTTACCAAAAAATCATTATTGGTAGAAATTTATTTTTTTTTGTCTCAAAATTTATCTATTTTAGTAGAAATTTAATATATTTTGGTCAAAAATGTAATTGGTGGATTAAAATTTAATCTTTATTGGTTAAAGATTTTGTTATTTTATTGCGAATTCGTCTTTTTGGAATATAATTTGTTGTTTGGATTAAAAATTCATCTATTGATAGAAAAATAATCCTTTCAGATGAAAAATGAACTTTTATCTATAAAAAATTATCTATTTGGATTGAAAATTCATGAATTTCGCTTGAAAATTTAAAAATTTGGTTGAAATTTCAACATTTTGGTTGAAAATTCAACATTTTTCTGTGAATTAGTCTCTTTTGCTTGGAAGTTCAACTATACGTTTTTAAATTCAACTAGTTTGTTGAAAATTATTCTACCTAGTAAAAATTCAATCATTTTATTTATAATTATTCTTTTTCAGTTAAAAAATAACTTTATGTTTTAAATTCACCTTTTCGGGTGTGGAAGTACAAATGTTCGCAAAAAATTCGTCTTTTCAGCTTGCAAATTGAACTATTTGGATGAAAATAGAATTGTTTTATTGAAAATCCGTCCTTCATAATCGAAAATTCATTTACAAATAGAAAATTAAGCTTTTTATATGAAAATTAAAGCATTATCTAAAAAATTCCTTTCTTTATTGGAATTTCATTATTTTTTTATTTTTGAAGGTATATATTTTTTAATGTAAAATTCAAACTGTTTTTATAAAATTTCACTTTTTATCTTCCAAGCCTAATTCTTCTATTAAAAATTCAGAATTTTTGGTTGAAGGTTCAAAATGTTTGTTAAAATGGAACATTAATTTGATTTAAAAGAACTTCCCTGAACGAAAAAATTTTATAAAAAGTAAAAAATTTCTAAAATTGTAATGTTTGGTTAAGACATGTACTTTTTTGCAAAAAAAAACATACAAAATTTAACGAAGAAACCCATATAAATAAAAATAGCTACTTTTTTCTAGTGTTTCTTTTTTTTTTTGTAAAAAAGTATCAAGAACTGGAAAGATTTTGAAATTTTTTAATTCGTCTTTTAATTCATGGTATTTAAAGTCATATCATGGATATTTCTTTTTTTATAATTCTATGCGGAAAAATCTTTATCATTAAAAATCAATAAATACCGGAAAATCGATTTTTTGTGTCCTGAGACTGGTTTCTGCAATCCATGTCAAATATGGTGTCCAATGGATTGCCATATATTTTGAAGGAATCTGTATTATCATCAGAGATAGTTACCATCGATCAGTGATTAAGATCTTTTTCACCGCCGCACAGTGGTAAAAAATGACTTTTTCGGTTCAAAATAACGTACAACCCACAAATATTAATCATTTTGGCGAAAAAGATTCGGAAAGAAAGTTTATTAGATTTCTAAAAGTGTTTTCGAGTCTGATTTTGAAATTAGGCTTTCAATTTTTTTATAAATTAATAAATATTACGAAACAATGGTCATTTTTTATATTTGAATTTCCCAGTACTTGTAAATAACGTGAACATTGTTGAAATCACCTTATTTTTATAAAGTAACATTAGTTAAAGCTATTCCCATATTATATACTAATCAAAAAAAGTTTATGGACAAATTATTTTTTTAAAGAATGTTTTTTTACGAGTTATCATCATCTTACGTTTTCTTTTAATTCTATTGCAAGAAATTTGAATAAAAACAATATAATGATAAAAAAATTGCTTCTTCGGATTATCATTGTTAATATTATAATTTAATTTAATTAACATATGAATTAATCAGGCATTTTCTGACAAAAAACATCATTTTTTTCGATTTCTTTTTTTCTAATTAGGAACTTCATGCTGATTACAGGAAACTTTATAACTTGTTAATTGATCTTATGATTTTTTTAAACAAATAAATTTATAATAATTTCAGAAAGAATTAATAATTTATTGATAAATTTTATGACATTTTTAAATCCGATGTCAGACTTTTTAACTCGGATCTTCATAATAAATTAAAAAATAATCATGATTAGTTGATGAATTTATGCATTTTCTTAAACGAATCTTACTAAAAATGGATTATTCTGTCATCTGTGGACAGATACATTTTTTTTGTTTATTTTAGAATTTTTAATTAGGAACTCCATAATAATTAAAGCAATATTCATATATAATTGATGGATTTTATATTTTTTTGAAACAAATTTAATAAAAAATGCATTGTCCTGAAGCTGCAGCCTTATTAAAAGAATGACAGTTATAAAAAACTAAAACTGAAAAGACTGCGATTAAAAAAAAATAATTCTTTCATGGAATTTATCAACTAATTATGAATTTTTCTGCAATCATCACGAAGTTTCTAATTAAAAAGACTGATTTAAAATAACCGAATTTTCCCGTAAACAGATGTTTGAATAATGCATTTTTTTGTTAAATTCGTTTGAAAAATCATAACATTTATCAACATTTTTATGTTTTAGAGATGCCCAAGTTATGCATTTGTTTATTCAAATTATTTTGAAAAAATCATGAACTCGGTCCATAAAATATGAATTCTTTCTGAAATCATAATAAAGTTTCTAATCAGAAAAATTTCCATAAAAAAAATTTATTTTTCTTTCAACAAATATCTTACATATGCATTTGTTTATAAAATTTGTTTAAAAAATCATAAAATTTATCAACTAGTTATGATTTTTTTTAAATTGTCATAAAGTTCCCAACTGAAAGAACTAGAATTGAAAAAAACCACATTCTTCTGCCGAAAAATGCCTAAATAATGCATTTGTTTATTAAATTTGTTAAAAAAGATTATTATATTAATCAACAAATTATAAAATTTTCAAATGATCATAAAGTTCCTAATTAAAAAAATTACATCGAAAAAACGAAGTTTTCTGTAAAAAATGCATGATAAAGGTTTTTTTGTATTAAATTTGTTTATAATATTAACCATAATAATCAAAAGAAGAGATTTCTTCATCATTATATTATTTTTATCCAACGACTTGCAATATAACTTTTAAAAATGTGAAATTATTGAAAATCGTAAAAAACATACTTTAAAAAAATATTTATTATTATAATAATTGTTTCATAACATTTTTTGTTCATTGTATATCATTGGAATATCTTTAGATAATGTTACTCTATCAAATTACGTTCCATCAAATCGTTCAATATTTTTGGGCTGTACGTTATTTTGAACCAAAAAAGTCATTTTTTCCCACTGTGCACTGTAAAAATATAAATCAACCTGTCGAGAAATTTAACTCTTCAAATAACTAATAATAGTTAACGCCATTTTTAGACAAAATGGAAAATAAATTTTAAAAATTTCTAAATTAAACTTTTTCTGAAAACAATGTGCCCTTTTCACTCCATTGAGAAACGAACTTCAAAATTATTTTTGCTTGAGATAGCGTATATTTCTGAAAAAAGATTCTTCTTTTGATCTCTCTGACAGCTTAATGGGAAAGCACCCGAGGGGCAATCGCACGTTATGTGTTTCGATTCCCAGTTTTGCGAAGAGAGTAGATATTTTGTCAGAAAAAGTTTAATTACAAAATTAACAAATGATTTTCCATCTGTTCTAAAAATGACATTAAGTATATTCTGTTACTTAAAGAGGTAACTTGATCTATATGTTGATTTCTATTTTCATAGCGGCGTGAAAGATATTTAAACTGATCGTTTGTAACTATCTCTGATGATAAGACAAATTTATTTAAAATTATTCATATGATAAATGGAACACCTGGCTTAATATAGCGTATATTTCTGAAGAAAGATTCTTCTTTCGATCTCGCTGATAGCTTAATGGGAAAGCACTCGACCGACAATCGGAAGTTCTATGGTTTTATTCTCAGTAGAGTGACGAGAGTAGATCTTTTTTTAAAAGAAGTTTAATTATAAAAGTTTAAAAATTTATTTTTCATTTAGTCTAAAAATGATGTAAAGTATTTTCTGTTATAAAAAGAGTTATCTTGACCGATGGGTTGGTTTCTATTTTCACGGTGGTGAAACAGATATTTGGACTGATTGATGATAACTATCTCTAATGATAATAAAGATTCGTTTAAAAGTATTTGTATAACAAATATAACACCTGGCTTGAGATGGCTTATATTTCTGAAACAAGATTCTTCTTCACATCTCTCGAATAGCTTAATGGGAATGCAATTGACCGGCAATCGGAAGTTCTGTAGTTCGATTCCTAGTGGAGCGACAGAAGTAGATCTTTTGTCAGAAAAAAGTGTAATGCTATATATTTGAAGAAATTTAAACGTCAAGTTTTTGGCTTTTAAATAACTATTATTTAAATTTTTTTGAATATTTTACCGTTCCTTAAAATTTAAATATAAAAACTTGTTTGTAATAGCGATCATGCACGCATCCTAATTAAAAATTTTTTTGTTGCAATATTCTAAAGATTTGTCATCCTAGCCCGTGCAGAAATGGCCAAATGTTTGCCTTTTTTCCGATTTGGGCCAGATCGGGCACAAAATTTTGTGGATGTTAAATTTGGCCCCCTCTAGACCCCGGCTTAACAGCCAAGCTTGCCAGTAGATGGCGGTCCATTCATTTCTGGGACTAAAGTGGGTTGACTCCAAATCGCCCAAGTTTCAACGTAAAGTGTCAAGCGTCAAAAATATTTCCATTATTATTTGGAAAAGTAACAAAATAAGTGGCAAAAAATGCCAAAAGTGAGCACAAGACGAGTGCGTAGGTATAGTATGCTTCAAAATATTCCTGAATTACGTGTTGAAGACTATAATAAGTAAATTTATTAAGAATGTTAAGATGAAACCTAACCTCGAAAAGAGGTTATTCATTTATAAGAAAATTAGAAAAAGTAATATTTCATTTGTTGAATGTGAAAACGAATTAGATCAACAATGACGTCATAAACATATTTATTTTCACGTATTTTTAAGTGATTTGATACAATCGGAATGTAAATACAACCTTCTTATTTATATTCGCTTTTGTAAAAATAACTTAAAAAGCCAGTACGATATTATAATCCACTTATTCCAAAATAACTTTCCACAATTAGGTTGAATATAGAAATTGAAAGCATATTCAATTTAGAAATTAAAACCTAAAACATATTGCAAAATACTTAAATGGTTTATCATACACAAATGCTGGCTTTTATATTGCGTCGTTAGACTTTTTCCGTTTGCTCGAAAAAAAGTGTCTGACATACTCCAATTTTTTCATATCGCGATCTGTTAGATAACCTGATTTTTACATTCTCAAATTTCAGTTAAGGAGGTGATATATTCGGTTTCAATATTATTTTTTGTTTAAGAATCCTTTTTAATTAAGAGTAAGAAAAATAAATTAATATGGGCCCGATCGGGGCCAGGTATGGTTATCTCTGGGCGCGGCGCTTGGGCCCCGATCGCGCATCGCGTTTCATTTCGAGTCTGGCCCCATCTAGATAGCCTGATTTTGGCCAAATTCTACCCGATCTGGCCCCGATCAGACCCCAATTGGAATTTCTGCATGGGAGGTCGAAAAAAACAACTTTTTGTCTGAACATGCTTTAAAATCCTGTAGACTCATATGGTGGTAAATTTTTGTAAGAAATTAAAATCTCAATAAAGCACAAAAATATACCCCAAAAAAATACAAAATTCGTCTAAATCATGAAAATCGGCCTATTTTTCCTGTTTTGAGAGTATTTTGTACTGTGAGGTCTGAAATTGGATGTTATTGGGTGGATGAATGTAAATTTGTAGAATTTATGTAAATTGTAGAAGTGAATAAGTTACCACGCAGTTCAGTTTCCACGGGAGCGAATTCTGTCAAGTCAATGTTCCATGCTGCTTATCGTCATCGATATGTCCTGCAAACTGGATGGCAATCCACTCCATGTACTTTACACGTACACATGCACTGGCATAATTGGGTCTGAGATTCACATAGATTGTGTCGCTCGAGCTATTTCGCTTGGCAACCCATGCTCTCGTTTCCGATTGCGCTAGAATTTGAATTTGAATTTGCATTTCAATTAGTACGTCGATACATGCACTTGCTTACATATGAGAACTGCACGAAAACGAGATAAGATCGACTAGAGAAGGAAGCAAATCGTACAAATTCAGTCCAGCGGAGTGAGATTTCTCCGGATTATATGGATTGTACTAAATTAAGGCTATTTAAAGAATTACTCTAAATTAACCTTGACTCTGTGAAGCTCTTCAACCGGGGTGATTGCTAGAGTGACTAACCAACTGTCTGTCTCGTTTTTTCTTAATTTTCTAATATGAATTCCTTGATTCTCTGCAGTCTAGCGAGGTCAAGTAGTTGAATTGATTACACGATTTAATTCTATATAAATAATTAGTCCGAACTACTTACGACTCTCGGAAGCTCTTCAGCTGGGATGATTGTAAAAATGACTTATCAGCTACCCGTCTCGTATCTTTCTCAGTTTTCTAATAATAATTCCTTGATTTTTGAAAGTCTAGTGAGGTCACGTAGTTTAATTGATTATCCCCAATTAATTTTATATAAATAATTATTCTGATCCAACTATGACTCTGGGAAGCTCTTCAACTGGAGTGATTGCTAGAGAGAGTAATCAGCTACCTGTATCGTCCCTTTTTAAAAGGAGATAAGTTGTCCAAAGTTTAATTCAACCAAAACAGATGAATTTTTAACCAAATCGTTGAATTGTCAAAAATCAAAATTAATTTCAAACGAAAAAAATTGAATTTCAAATTAAAAAAATACTCTTTTATAAAATAGTTGAATTTTCAACAAAGAGGATTTATTTTCAATCAAATAATAAAATTTTAAACTAAGAAAAATTTTTTTCACCGAAAAAAAAACAATTTTTCGACAAAACGCACGAATTTTCAACAAGCAAATTTTACTGTTCATCAAATAGAGGCCTTTTCTACCAACTTAGTTGGAATTTTATTACAAAAAGACGAATTTCCAACAAAATAGTTGAATTTTCTACCAGAGTAGTTCAGATCCTTATCCAATATGAGTAATTTTCCACAAAATAGTTCGGTTTTTCAAACAAACAAAAATTAATTTTTAAAAATTGTTGAATTTTCTGTAAAGTAGATTGTTTTTCATTACATTGTTGAGTTTTTTAAGATAATAAATGAATTTTCAACTAAAAAGTTCAACTTTTACCATGATGGTGAATCCTTAGCAGGAATAGTTAAAAAATTTACAAATTAAATTAATTTTTCACCAAACGAGATGAGTTACCAAAATATATAGTTTTAGAATCATTTACACCAAAAACCTCATTTTTAACCAAAAAGAATAATTTTCTTTCAAAAAAAGATTATTTATTATATAATACAAGAATTTTCGATAGAGCAGTTTAATTAAACGTCTACTGCTATATTTTAAATTTTTAATTCACCTCTTTTGTTGAAAAATTCTACTATTTGGTTCACAATTTAATTATTTTGTTAAAAAGTAAACTACTTTATTGAAAAATTATCTTGCTTCTTTCAAAAATCATAATTTTTTGTAAAACGTTCTTTTTTTCTCATTTTAAACGCCTACTATTATATTTTGATTTCATAAATGTTCTTTTTAGACAAAGACTCTAAAACTTAATGGAAAATTTAACAGTTTTATTGAAAATTCAACTATTTTCTGAAAAGTCATCTTTTTTGGTCAAAGTTAATTTTATTTTATTAAAAATTTGTCTGTTTAGGTTTTGATTTAACTGATTTTATTTTTAATGAAAACCAGTTTACTTTTCAACCAAAAAGGATACTTTTTAAATAAAATTTCCGATTTTCAACAACATTTATTAATTTCTAAGCAAAAAATATAATTTAGAATTAAATATATCGATTATTAACCGATAAGAATCATTTTATCCTGAAAAAACTAAATAAATTTTCAACCAAAAGAGGTAAATTTAAAAAAATGTAATAATTGTTATTTCAGTTAAAAAAGATTTTAATGTAATATCAGAAACAATTAAATTTAACCCAAACAAACGAATTTTTAGCAAAATATTTGAATAGTTAACCAACAAACAAAATTTCAAAAAACATTTGAATTTTCTACCCAAAAGAACACTTTTAAAAGATTCATTCAATTTACAATCAAATAATCGAATTTTAAACCAAAAAAACATGAATTTCGAAGCAAGAATAATCATTTTTAACGAAAAAAAAATAAATTAAAAAAAAATTTTTTTAATTTTTAATTAAATACACGAATTTTCAACCATATAGTTATATTTTTAACAAAACACATTAATTTTCAACAGAAAAATTTTATTTTTAATCAACGCTTTTAATTTTCTAAGAAAGTAGTTAAATTTTCTCCCAAAAAGATGATTTCTCAACCCAAGAGTTAGATTCTTAACCAAAACTAATAAATTTAAAAAAAAAAGTTTAATTTTTCACCAAAAAAATGACATTACAAAAATTTCAGGATTTTCTTCGAAGCACAATAATTTTATGTACAAAATTAAATTTTTAACCAAAAGCATGAATTTTTAACAAAACGCGCGAACTTTCTATAGAAAAATAACCAATTTTTAAGAAAATACACGAATTTTCAATCAAATAGTTCAATATTGAATTAATAAAGATAAATATACATTACAAATTAAAGTAGTTAAGTTTTCAGCTGAAACCATGAAACTTTAATGAAACAGAAAAACAAATCTTTGAACCATAAAAATGAATTTTCAAACAAAAATAAATTAATTTTCAACACAGTAGTTAAATTTTCCACTTCAATGACAAATTTTTATATAGAATAGTTAAATCTTCACTGTCAAAATAAATTTTTGTCAATAAAAGGACCAGTTTTTAACAAAATAATCGAATATACAACCAGAAACGTTTACTTTAATCCTAGAAAAGTAATTTTTTATAGAAACAAAATTAATTTTCCAAGATAGACACAAATTTTCAACTATGTAGTTGAATTTTTAACTAAAAAGGATAAAATTTCAGATGGATTTCTGAAAATTTCACTACTCTAATTAAATCATAAAACGTAAAAAATATATAGTTCTATTATTGAAGGCTATTTTTAAATATTGTTAAATCCTTGAATTTTTAATTACCTGAAAAACTTGTTTATATATTTTCGGGGAAAACTGAGTGAAAAATGAAGCGTTCGGTGTTTGTTGGTTTCATTTTTAAGGCTATTAATTTCTAAAATACCTTTAATGTTATCAGATTCCCAATAGTACTATAATGGATTTCATGTGCGTTTGATAAAAATAAAATCGTAAATTTCAGAAATTTCTTAATAGTCCTTGATAAAATAATGTATTTATTTGAATTTAATTCTCTATAATTCTTTCAGGCAAAAATCATCAAAATTAATGAATGCATTATTTATTTTAAAAAAAGGTGGGTACACTTTGAACAGAAAAACGGAAGAGCTATGTTGTGGATTAGTACATGGATTAGTGTAGATTTCAGATTTTTTTGTAATGAGAACTATCCAGATATGAACTTATTTATAAGGTTGGCTATCAAAATACTCTATCAAAGCTTTTATCTCTAATGGAGACGACTTTTCCTATATCAATTTGATGCACTCGTATCGAGTGAAACAAATAACGAGTAAAAATAGGGAGAATCAATAAAGTAAAAATACCAGATTTTAATCTTCCAGCTAACCTTTTCAAGTGAACGATAGCATGAAATAATATGACCTATATTTTAATCTAACTCAGATTGTAAACGTGCATTTTACAATATTGAATGTAATTTCTGAAAAATTCAGAAATAGTAAGAAGTAGATAGATAAAATATATATTTAGATTCCAAATGACCTAAACTTGTTACTTATATTATGTAAAACTAATATATGAATTTTGAAGAATAGATAAAAAATAAACACTAAATAATAAATAATAATAAGTTTTAAATACAGGTATAAAATTCAGATTCGCAAAGATTTCCCAGGATTTCAGAAAGATTTCACAAAAATTGCAATAAATACACAAATATTTTAATTGTTTCACAAAGATTTCAATGATCTCATAGATGTTTCAATGACTTCACAAAGATTTTAAAAATTTTCTGAAAGGTTTCAGATAGATTTAAAAGATTCCAGGAAGATTTTAATAAGTTCCCAAAGATTTGGAAAAAATTTTGCAGGTTTCGTAAAGATTTTTGATAGATTAAAAGTATTTCACAGTTTTCCAATACTTCTTAAAGATTAAACTAATATTTTAATAATTTCCTAGAGATTTCGAATATTTCGCAAAGATTTCAAATATTTAATTCAGATATCGGATAGATTTATAAGGTTTCACGAAGATTTCAAAAATGTTGGGAAGATTTTCCGTAGATTTTAAAGATTCCAGAAAGATTTTAATAATTCACCATATATTTGACAAAAATTGTAAGGGTTTTCGAAAGTTTTCCTATACATTTAAAAGATGTCGAGAAGACATCAATGACTTTCCAAAAAATTTACAAAGAATTTAGATAGATTTGAAAGATTTCAATAATTTCTTAAAGATTGCAAATATTTCGCAAAGATTTCATCAAATATTTGGCACAGATTTTCGATAGATTTATAAAATTTTACCAAGATTTCAATGATTACACAAATATTTCACAAATATTAAACAAAGATTTTGGATTGATTTGGAAGATTTCACAAATTATTTAATCATTTCACGAATTTCACAAATATTATAAAAATCTTTCCAAAAATATCAAAGAGATTTCACAAAAATTTCAATGGTTTCTTAAGTGTTCCAGAGATATCAAATATTTCTCAAAGATTTCGGATAGATTTAATAGATTTTATAAAGATTTTAGTTATTTCACAAAAATTGCTGATAGATTTAAAAGAGTGCACAAGGATTTTAATTATTTCCCAAGAGTTTCACAAAGATTTCAACAATTTCAAAAATACCATAAAATATTTTATAAAAATTTCCGAAGATTTTGTGAATATTATTAAATAGTTTGAAAATATTTCAAAAATTTCCAATGATTTTAGGAAGATTTTACGTCAATTTCAATGATTTCCTAAATACTTTACAAAATTTTTTAATATTTCGAAAACATTTCGGTTAGATTAAAAGTGTATCATAAATGCATCAATTATTTCAGAAAGATGTAAGGTAGATTTTGAAGAGTTCACGGTGAATTTAATGATCTTCAAAAGATTTCAATAATTTTCCAAAGATATCAAATATTTCGCAAAAATTTCATCAAATATTCGGCACAGATTTTTGAAAGATTTATAAAATTTCGCAAAAATGTCAATGAACTCACAAGATTTAGAAAGTTTCGAAAAGATTTGAGATATATTCCAAAGACTCCACAAAGATTTTAATAATTTTAAAATAATTTTCTAAAGATTTGGCAAAGATTTTGGATAGATTAAAATTTAAGCAAATTCACAAATACTTCCATTATTTCGCAAAGATTTTCGATAGATTTCAAAAAGTGCAAAAAGATTTTAATGATTTCCTAAAGATTTCACCAAGATTTCCATGATTCCCCAAAGATTTTCTAAATATTTCACAAAGATTGTGGATTGATTTAGAAAAATTCACAATTTTTTAAATAATTCTAATTATTGCACAAATATAACCAAAAATTTAAAACCTTATGAAAAGCTTTGCAATGATATAAAAAAAAAATGGTCAAATATTTCAATGTTTTCCCAAGTATACCAAAGATTTCAAATATTTCGCTAAGGTTTCGGATAGGTTTAATAGATTTTATAAATATTTCAGTTATTTCACAAAAATTGCAGATAGATTTCAAAAAGTGCACAAAGATTTTAGGAATTTCACAAATATCATCAAATATTTCACAAATATTTCAAATATTTTAGATAAATTTTCAAAGACTTCGAAAATATTATTAAATATTTAAAAACTAATTTAAACATTTCTAATGATTTCAGAAAGATTTTACGTCAATTTCAATTTTTTCCCAAGTTTTCATTAAAATTTCGCAAATATTATAAAATATTTAAAAACTAATTTAAACATTTCTAATGATTTCATAAAGATTTTACGTCAATTTCAATTTTTTACCCAAGTTTTCATTAAAATTTCGCAAATATTATTAAATATTTAAAAAATAATTTAAACATTTCTAATGATTTCAGAAAGATTTCACGTCAATTTTCAATGATTTCACCAAGAGTTCATAAAAATTTCACAAATATTTTGGTTAGAATTAAAAGATATCACAAATACTTCAATTATTTCAGAAAAATAACAGGTAGATTTCGAAGACTGCACGATGATTTTAATGATTTTCCGAAGATTAGGAAAATTTCACAAATATTTCAAAAAGATTTCGCAAAGATTTTGCATACATTAAAAACATTTGACAAAGTTTTTAATTATTTCCCAAAATTTAAAATAGATTTCAAAGATTGCACGAAGATTTCAATTATTTCCCTAGAATTTCACAAAGATTTCAATAATTTGAAAGATTTCACAAATATTTCGCAAAGATTTTGAATCAATTTGAAATCGATAAAATCACAAAGATATTAATAATTTCGCAAATACCGTTACAAATTTCAAAAATATTTCGAATATTTTATAAGGATTTGCAAATATTTTACAAATATTGAGATGATTTCCCAAAGATTTCACAAAAGTTTTCAAATATATTGCAAAGTTTCTAGATATATTTCAAAGATTGCGTAAAAATCGTAATGTTTTGCCAAGGACTTCAAAAAGGTCTAAACGATTTCATAAATATCAAATATTTTGGAAAACTTTCAGGGAGATATGAAAAATCGCAGAAAGATTTCAATGATTTCAATAATTTCAAAAACGTTAACTAATACTTCAAAAATATTTGTAATATTTTGAAAAGATTTCCAAAGATATCAGAAACATTTGAAAAGTATGATCAAATGTTTCAAAAATTTGTCAAATATTTTGCAAAGATTTCTGAAAATTCCGCAAATATTGAAGTGATTTCCCAAATGTTTCACAAAGATCTCAATTATTTCACCAATTTTCCAATAAATTTCAAAGATTGCACAAAATTTTCAATTATCTCCCAACAATTTAACGAATGGTTCACTAATTTCACAATTATCATCAAATGTTCGAAAATATTTCCAAAATTTTCAAAAATATTTCAATGATTTCCCAAAGACTTCACAAGGATTTAATATATTTCGCACAGATTTTAGATACCAGGTGTATACATATGAAACCGGTATTTTTTCAAGAAAAAAACACATTTATTTCAAGAGAATGATAACAAATATTTTATTCAAAGTATGCGCC
>NC_046664.1:72528549-72588549 GCF_010883055.1 Belonocnema kinseyi | reverse complement strand
AATTAGCACAAATGGTAAGTTCCGACAGTGCCTACAAGTGTGCCTACTGGCCGCTAAATGGCAATACCGGTTTCATATGTATACACCTGGTATATTTGAAAAATTGCACAAAGCTTCCCATAATTTCATAAACATCTGAATAATTTTAATTATGAAATATTTCGAAAATATTTCAAAGATTTTCAAAGATTTCACAAAAATTTCAGATATTTCGCAAAGATTTTAAATAAATTTGATAGATTTTAATAATTTTTTAAGGATTTTACATATATATAAACAATTTCACAATTATCAAATGTTTCAAATAATTCTTAAAGATCTTTCAAGATTTCTGAAGATTTCGCAAATATTTCAATAATTTCTCAAAGATATCATAAATGTTAAAAATATTTCGCAAATATTTTCGATAGATTTTAAAGATTGCACAAATATTGAAAATATATCCCAAAGATATATTTTAAAGAGCCTTACAAATATATCGGAAAGTTTTCACCAAGATTTTAATAACTTATCAAATATTTTCATATATGTTTAAAATCTTTGGAATGTTTCGCGAAATGTTCCAAAGATTTCTACAGATTTCACACAAATTTCAATAATTTCCAAAGATTTCTCAAATATTAAAAATGTTTTTAAAAGATTTAAAAAGTGTCACAAAGATCTTCAAAGATTTCGCAAATAATTTAATGATTTTCCAAAGATTTCAATAATTTCAAAAACATTATCAAATATTTTTCAATTATTTAAAATTTTTTACAAAAATTTCGGATAGATTTGAAATATCTTACAAAGATATCAATTATCTAACAAGATTTTACAAATATTTCTATAACTTCACAAATATCATGAAATATTTTTAAAAGATTTTCAAACATTTCAGAAATATTTCAATGAATTTTGAATTTTAAATATTTCGTAAAGGTTTTAGAAAAATTTTAATGATTGCACAATGATTTTATTGATTTCCCAAGGATTTCAAAATATCTGGATAATTTCACAAATATTATCAAATATTTAAAAAACATTTTAAATATTTCGCAAAGATTTCTAAGGATTTCACAAATATTTCAATAATTTTCTGAAGATATTACAAAGAATACAAATATTTTGGAAGTATTTTAGAAAGATTTAAATGATTGCCCAACGCTATGATAATTTCACAAATATCAACAAATACTTCGCAAATGTTTCCAAAGATTTTCGAAGATTTCTCAAATATTTTAAACATTTCGCAAACATTAGAAATATTTCGCAAAAATTTTAGACAAAATTCAAAAATTTCAATGAGTTCCCAACAATTTCAATAATTTCACAAATATTATAAAATATTTTAAAAAGATTTTTGATAGATTAAAAACATTTTACAAAGGTTTGAATTATTTTTCAAGATTTTCACAGATATTTTAATGATTTTCCAAAGGTTTCAAATATTTCGTAAAGTTGTTAGATAGATTTCAAAGATTGCATAATGATTTTAATAATTTACCAAGGATTCTAAAATATCTGGATGATATCACAAATATTATGAAATATTTAAAAAACATTTTAAATATTTCACAAAGCTTTCCCAAGATTTCTAAGGATTTCACAAATATTTCCATGATTTCCCAAAGATTTCACGAAGATTAAAAATATTTCGCGACGATTTTAGATAGATTTCAAAGGCTGCAAAAGGTTTCAATGCTTTCCCAAAGATTGAAATAATTTTTCAAATATTTAAAAATTTTTTTAAATATTTTAAATATTTCCCAAAAATGTACAAAGATTTCAATGATTTCCCAAAGATATTACAAAAAAATTAAAGTATTTCGCAAATATTTCAGATAGATTTCAATGATTGTCCAACGATATGAATAATTTTACAAATATCATTAAATACTTCGCAAAGACTTGCAAAATTTTCTTAAAGGTTTCTCAAATATTTTAACGATTTCACAAAGACTAGAAATATTTCGCAAACGTTTAAGACAAATTTCAAAGATCGCACGAAGATTTCAATTATTTTTCAACAATTTTAATAATTTCACAAATATTATGAAATATTTTTTAAATATTTCACAAAGATTTAGAATTGATTAAAAACAATTTTTTGGGGGGTTTCAATTTATTTTCAAGATTTTCACAAAGATGTTAATAACTTCACAAATATCATCAAATTAAAAAAATATTTCAAATATTTTGCAAAGATTTCCAAACATTACACAAATATTTTTATGACTTCCTAAAGCTTCCAAATATTTCCTAAAGATTTTAGATAGGTTTCAAAGATTGCATAAAGATTTTAATGATTTCCCAAAGATTTCACATAATCTCTGGGTAATTTCACAAATATTATCAAATACTTCGCAATGATTTGCAAAATTTTTTTAAAGGTTTCTCAAATATTTCAAATATTTCACAAAGATTAGAAATATTTCGCAAAAGTTTGAGACAGATTTCAAAGATTGCACGAAGATTTCAATTATTTTCCAACAATTTTAATAATTTCACAAATATTATGAAAGATTTTAAAAATATTTCACAAAGATTTAGGATAGATTAAAAACATTTTTTTTGGGTTTCAATTTATTTTCAAGATTTTCACAAAGATTATAATAACTTCACAAATATCATCAAATTTAAAAAATATTTCAAATATTTTGCAAAGATTTCCAAACATTACACAAATATTTTAATGACTTCCTAAAGCTTTCAAATATTTCCTAATGATTTTAGATAGGTTTTAAAGATTGCATAAAGATTTTAATGATTTCCCAAAGATTTCACATAATCTGGATAATTTCACAAATATCAAATATTTCAAAAAATTTGAAATATTTCTAAGAGATTTCGAAAATATTTAAAAGATTTTACGAAGATGAAAAATATTTAGCAAAGATTGAAAACAGTTTGCAAAGATTTCAGAATTGCCGAATGCAGACCAACGTAATCAAACCAAATTTTAGATTGTAGTCTACTTCTTTTTGTATGAAGAGTGTCAACATGATTTCAATGTTTTACTCAAAGTGCAACTCGGAGGAGCAAATACTAAATCCGCTATTCGTGTTTGGCTATTGGAATTTTTTTGCTTGTCAGTAATATCACTAATGCGATTCTGTGTACTTATGCTTTCCGTTTTTCATGTCGATTCGTATTCGATCATCAGAACCTTTAACGGTAATATCGGATGTGTACCAATGTGGAGCAATGAGCATCGAAACTGTTCACTTCCAGTTGCCAGAGAACTAGATTAATAATTGTCCTATACTCACTCTTCTCTCGGAAAACGATATCCTGCAGTATTTCGTAAATGTGTATCAACTGGCAGCATCCTTCTCAAATGCAATTTTATAAAACTAGGTTCTCATGAGTGCTACAATCTCAAAACCAAATAAAATTTTATTTCTCGATATTTTTTGACAGTGGATCCCCGACCTAATTTATAATTTGATAAAAACATTTTAAAAAAAAGATCCTCAGCGGGCACAAAGTTTGGCGACGTCTTTACGACATCGTTACGACATCGTTACGACAACTTTACAACATCATATGTCTATGTCGTTAAGGTGTCCTTACGATATCGTAAAGAAGTCGTGTGATCTGACGATGCCTTTACGATATCGCAAAGACACCGAACCGACATGGACATAGAATGTCGTAAAGTTGTCGTAACGATGTCGTAGCTATGTCGTAAAGACGTCGACAAATTTTTTGCCTACTGTGTCCAATTAACTCTGATTAAATGTACATTCTTTTTACATTCTCATCATTTAAAATTGAGAAAGTATTCGAATTTTCAGAAATTTGACACCACAGTTTTTCAATGGAACTCCAATTTTCGAGACACCCGAATCCGAAAATCAAGTTTTTACGATTGCGTCTGTCTGTCTGTCTGACCGTCCGGCGTACATCCCGTGTAGAAATTTCCATATTTCCCCCCATTCAAACAGTGGCGCTGACATGGCCCAGACCAGTTTTTCTATTTTCAATATAAATAATTAAATTTTTATGGGGAATAAATATGGCATTAAAATATAAATATTCGTCATTAATTATAAACACACTCTCGTTGTTCCAAATTAAAAATAATGAAATGTCTCCCACATATGAATAATATATCAAAAAAAGTTTTGTGGAGTTTGACGGAGGCTTGCCCCAAGTCGGGAATTCACGAGAGATACTCTGTTACGCCACACAACTGCCATATCGCGCTCGTCAAGGGACGTTGGTCAACCTAACTTAGTTTGAATTTTTGGTGAAGTTATGTATATCGATGATAAAAGTATTATTTTTAGGAAATAGTTTTTATAAACATTTTAAACAATGACGGCTGAAACATAATTAATATGAAAAGAAAAAAAAACTCCAGACCTAGGTCAAATACGTTTTAAGAACCCAGTGGGCACAAAATATGGCGACGTCTTTACGACATCTTTACGACATCTTTACGACAACTTTACGACATCCTATGTCTACGCTGTTAGAGTGTTTTTACGATATCATAAAGGCATCTTCAGATCATATCACACACTTACGATATCATAAAGACAACCTAACGACATGGACATAGGATGTTGTAAAGTTGTCGTAAAGATGTCGTAACTATGTCGTAAAGACGGCGCCAAATTGTGTGCCCACTGGGAAACATCGTGAAAGACAAAAACTTAATTTATTTTAATTATGTTAATATGAATAAAAATTTATTTATTTATATTTATAAAAATTATACCCACATAAGAAGAATTTTAAGCATATGTTTATTAATTCTATAATATTTACTAGACGCTTACATCGCGCAATTTTTTTCTATTGCTAAAGACCTAAAGTATTTAAAAATTCTGAAACTTACATTAAAATAAGTTGTTATGAGAATCTAAGAATTTATTTTAATTAATAGAAAATTGAACTTTTTCGTTGACTTTTCGGTTGAAAATTGAACTCTTTTTATGAAATTTTGTCTTTTTTATTTTAAAGTTTACCTGCTTTAGCAGAAATTAAACCTTTTTTTGATCAAGATGTAACTGTTTGGTTAGAAATTAAGCTATTATACTATTTCTTGAAAACTTAAATATTTAGTGAAAAATTTCTTTTTTTTAATTTATATTTTTGTGTAAAAAAATGAAATAAAATATTTTCTTGTTGAAAGTAACACTCATAAAAAAAATTTTCAATTACAAATTCATCTGTTTTAGTACAAAATTCATATTTTTTGTATAAAAATGCAACTATTTGGTATAGAATTGGACTATTTTGTTAAAAATTCATCCTTTTTTGTTAAAAAAATTAGTCCTTTGATTAAAAATTAATTTTTTTTTGTAAAAACTTGTCGTTTTGTTACAAAAATTGAATTTTTGATGTGACTGAATTAACTGGAATCTTTTTTGGATGAAACTCAACGTTTTTTATAATAAAAAATTCTTCTGCCTTAAGATAAATTTTATATTTTTTAATAAAAATGCAACCATTTGCTAGAGAATTAAATAATTTGGTTAAAAATTCGTCTTTTTGGATTGAAAATTTAGTTTTTTTTTTGTAGGAAATTATTTCTTGTTGAAAAATTCATATTTTGATAGTGAAAACTCGACTAAAATCTTTTTAACACAAAATTTAACTATTTTTTTCAAAATTTGTCTTTTTGATTTGAAACTTTATCTGTTATAGAAGAAACTCCATTTTTTTATGAAAATGCAACTTTTTGGTTAAAAATTGTTCTCCTTTGCTTGATAATTCAACTAATTTGTTTAAAACATTTGTTTGAATCGCTGTGTTAAAAAATTACTTTTTTGTTAAAGATTTATGTTATGAGTTAAAACATTATCTTGTTGGTTAAAAGTTTAATGATCTTTTTGAAATTAATCTTTTTCAATTGAAAATTCAAATAATTGGGTTAAAGTTAAACTACATTGTGAACTTTATTATTGCAGGCTTATGTCCGGTTGAAAATTTAACTTTTTAGTGCATAATACTTCTTTTTTCGTTTGTTTAGAATTCATTTTTTAACAGGAAGTGTAACTTTTCCATTTTCTTAAGACAGATATTTTTAGTTCGAAATTCGCATTTTTTTGGGAAAATAATTTTTTAGTAGGAAATTTCATTTTTTTGCGTAAAAATGCATCAGTTGCGTAAAAAATTAATTTTAGGTTGACAGTCTTTTTTTTTGTTTGAGAATTGAATTTTTGTAAAAAAAATTGTTTTCTGGTTTAAAGTTTCAATATTTTAGATAAAATTTTATTTATTTTTTGAGTGGAAAATCTTTATTTGTTGGAAATTCGTCTTTTTGGTTTTAAAATTATTTTCCTTTGTTGTATAAATTCTATTCTTTTTTTATTAAAATAAAAATTACGACACTTTTTCGTTGGCAATTTGTCTTTTTATGTTGAATATTCAACTATTTGGTTCAAAATTCTAGTATTTTGTTAAAGTGTTATCTTTTAAAGTAGAAAAAACTTTCTTTTTTTTTTGTTTGAAATAAATTAATACATTTGAAAATATTTAATTTGTATATGAAACACTGTTTTATTCCGCTTATAAAATATTCTATGTTAAAAATATCATAAGATTAAAATGCTGGTATTTAGATATTAATGATTTGAAATGAAAAGAAAAATCAGAGAATTCTGAAAATGTCACGGGTCTTAGTTTTCCAGTAGGCGGGGTCTTCTTATTCTACTTCGTGGTATTTATTGAGTAATGCGAGGCTTTGGAATTTTGAGCTTAGAGTTTCAGTTTAACAGTGTTAAATAATTAAGGAGCTACTGCTTTGCATATTTTAAATTCCTGAATATGTCTAGCCGAGAAAATAATTTATATTCAACCGTTGATATAACCTGAACAATAAAAATATTGTTAAAAATCATAAATATATCATTACAAAGCTTCTGTCTGTACCAGTCGTACAGAAAGAGGTATAAATGCATCATGAAATCAAATCAGATATTCTGAATTATGACGTGATCAGTCAAGATGTCTGCACGCTGAGGGCTAAGCAATATTACCACTTGCATGGGACGAAACTTTGTTTGTTTAATAATCGAAAAAAATTACTTTTTACCTACTCGTACTTGGATATCATTTTTTATTTTTCAAAAGCTGTTAAATGACATAATCCTAGTGTACACAAAATTTGGCGATGTCTTCACGACATCTTTACGACATCTTTACGACAACTCTACGACATCCTATGTCCATGTCGTTTCCTAGTGGCCACAAAATTTGGCGACGTCTTTACGACATCTTCACGGCAACTTTACGACAGCCTATGTCCATGACGTTAAGTCGTCTTTATGATATCGTAAATATATTATATGATCTGACGATGCCTTTACGATATCGTAAAGACACTTTAACGACATGGAAATAAGATGTCGTAAATTTGTAGTTAATATGTCGTAACGATGTCATAAAGACGTCACCAAACTTTGTGCCCACTGGGTATCTAATCGATACAGAAAATATAATAGATTTCATTATTTAATTAAATATTTTTGGAAAAATGTAAACTAGGTTACAATTATAGTGAAAAAAACAAACACTTTTTCCAAGTTATTAAAAATATAAAGTTTCAACCTATGCATTTGGTATTACGGTTCGGCCCTCAGCCTGCCCACCTCGGGGGTTTTCCCCACCTATCATGAAATACTTCATTTCATGTGTTTAACGGTAACGACAAAATAAAGAGTGCAGAGATTGCCCAGTGGGCACAAAGTTTGGCGACGTCTTAACGACATCGTTACAACATCTTTACGACAACTTTACGACATCCTATGTCCGTGTCGTTAAGGTGTCTTTACGATATCGTAAATAAGTCGTATGATTTGACGATGTGTTTAAGACATCGCAAAGACACCGAAACGCCATGGACATAGGATGTCGCAAAGTTATCGTAAAGATGTCGTAACGATGTCGTAAATACATCGAAAAATATTGTGCCCACTGGGTAAGTTCGCAAAATTGTATCTTTCAATGAAAAAGCTCCAGGAAACTTTAGGCCTGTTTTGGATTGGCCAGCTTATCGTATTATATTAAAAGGCTAGGCTAGTACCTTATTTTAGCCATTTATTTATTAAAAATTTCGTAATGAAAGTAATTTCGAGGCTTAAACATAAACCGTCCCTATCTAACATTTTTTGTAGAAACTATTTAGGACGCTGAACAAAAAATGCGATTGCTGCATTTAAAAAATCGTCGACAAAGTTGCCATTGGAAATAAATATAGGCAAAAGGAGGAAGTCTTGTTTAAAGATGTAATGTAAAATGTGCCAAAAATAAATAATGAAGTATATTTGAAGGCTTGATAGTCAATTCGATATTTAATTATTGCCAATTTATTTCTAAGTGAATACATGTCAATTTTAAACGTATGAATAAATCTTGATACAGTTTAAATTCGAAAGAAGCAAATTTTCTTTTTATAATAAATTAAAGAGTTCAATAAAATTATCAAGTTTTTGCATAATTTAAAATGTTACAATTTAAAGCAATTGCTAAAATTTTACAGGTCTTGAAAAGGGGTATTTGCAGCATCAAAGATTGAAAAATTATAATATAATATAATATGTATTTTCAGTAGATTTGCACGAAATTGTGTGAATTTTTTCTTCGAGGGCTTTGTTTATTATTATTATTATTATTATTTGAAAAGTTTGGGAATAGTTTAGAAAAACTGGAAAGGTCTTGATAAGTTTGCCATAAGTAGGGCGAAAATCTGCAAAAGCGTTACACGCCATGTATGGCCCTTGCCAGTTGACTCGACCAGGGCCACGCCAAATCTAGGGAAAACTGGTCAGTGCCATACCAGGCCCACGTTTATATTTCTACACGGGATTGGGGATATAGCAATAAATTCGTTCAGAACCACCTACAGGTCGAATATCTTAACAAAATCAAACCAAATTCAGCCAGCATTAAAAGGAGACGCACGAAGCCAAATTTTTTAAAAATAATTTGTGTAAGCATTTAAAAAAATATATATGGCAAATTTAAATTTTTTAAAACCTAATTGTATAAGTCTTTCGTGAATATAAGATTTCGGGCCATGAACTAGATAAACCATATAGAATTTAAGGAGTTAGAGGCATAGGTGATTTTAAATTTGCCATTAGGTTTGTAGAATAATTTTGTTTGAACAATTTGTTAAAATAAATTATTGCTAATTTAAATTTTTTGCAAAATAAATTCTAAGATCTAATTTTACTGAAAAAAATATGTCTGAGGCAGTATACTTTATATTTAAAATACAATTTTTTACAACCATATGACTAAATAATTAATTTTGCATAATCTGTATTTTAAAAAATTTGGCTTCGTGGGTCTTTAAAATTCATTTACAAACATTTCTGACTAGATTGTGTTTGATTTGTTCAAGAATTGCGACCTGAAGGTGGTTTTGAACATTCCGACCCCAATGTGCGGCCGTTCGTCCGTATCACACGATAACTCTCGAAAAAGTTAACGGATCTAATCGATTTCTGAAGCCCTTTTTGTAGGTCTTAAAATAAAGGACAAGTTCGTTAACCAGCCATTTTGGATAAAAATTCAAAAAGTGAGCGCACTTTGAAAAATGTTTAGATCACTTTTTTCTGAATTTTAAAATTATATTTGCGGTTAATTATAGTATTAAAAAAAGGAGAATAAATTATCCTAATGTCTTTCTTCAATAAAAAGAATATTTTTAGAGTTATAGTATTTTCAAGAATTTTAAAATCAATCGAATATGAAAATTTTAAGCCAAACAGCGCACGATATGAAAAAATTCAAGAAAAGAAAAACATTGCTTTTTAAAAGCCATACAATATTATCACAAAAAATGTTTGGGTTTTCTCGGAAAATTATTCATTCAAATTTTGATAGCACTAAAAATAAGAAAAACTGAAAAATTCCAATTTTTGCTCAAACTATGCAAAAAACGAAAAAATATAAATCATCAAAAATTCTGACCCCAAAAAAGATCTAGAAACTCGTTAATAATTACTTCTTGATTGGGCGCGTACTTCTTAGTATATTCGCGAAATATAACATTGAAAGAAAAAAAAAGGAAAATCGACACAAGTAAAGAACAAAAATTATTCAACTAAAATTTAGGTTTCGAACCAAACGACGCGAAATACGAAAAAAATTCTTAAAGAGAAATTTAAGATTTGGAAAAATCTGAATCCAAAAATCAAGTTTTAGCGATATCGTTTGTCTGTCTATCCGTTCGTCCGTATGTCCATCCGTAAACACAAAAACTCTCGAAAAAATGAAAGTTCCTAAAAAAGATCTGCAAATTTATTATTACTCACTTTTTCATAGGTTTCGCAGTTTTAGTTTCATTCGTAAAAGACAATAATAATAATAAAAAATTAAAAGTTAGGAAAAACAACACAAGATACGAAAAAAGTGAATAAAAGTTGCTTAACCTAAAAAAAAATTACAAATTTTTGTTAATGGTAACAAATTTTTCATAAATTACTTTTTGATAGAACGCGCAGTTGAATTGCATATAAAATTGTGGCATGTTTGAAACCAAAAGATGTTTTTTACATTTTCATAATTTATGATTAAGAAAGTATTACAATTGATTTTCTATTACACAGTGAACTATTATAGCATTCGTTTAAAATTCTCATATTTGGTTGAAGACTTAACTATTTTTTTGAGAATACACATTTTTTTCTTAAATCGATTTTCTGTTAGTAGGAAGTTTGAGGATCCAATTTCTGGCTAAAATTAAAAATTTGATGTATTCAAATGTTTAGAAAAAAATATTTAACCATTAGTTTGATTTGAAGAATGTAGTCAAAATCAGCAAAAAAGACAAAACAAAAAAATCCCCAAATAATATTAAAGTTCAATTTTCTTAAGGAAAAAATAAGTTTACCACTTTTGACCACCAGAGATCGGAAGCTAGGAGCTCCAAGTTCTAAAAAAAATTATTCACAAAAACATTGATTTGCTGATCACAGTTAAAATTTAATTTCAATATTAATGGTGAAAATTTTTTGGGCAGTTTTTGCACATTTTGTCTGACTTCCGCAAATTAAAATTTTGGTGAATAATTTTTTTCTAGTCCTGCCGACCTCAAGCTTTTTCTCGCCGATCACCAAAAGTGGTCCAGTTGTGTGATTTTATTGCAAAATTTGTATGTTTTGAAAATGCACCATTCTTTTAGCATGAAAATCCTTTTTTATTGTCTGTGTCACTGAAATTTCTGTAGCAATTAATTAATTATAGAACCTTTATTTGTTACCTTTTTGTTGGAAAAAATATTTGAAAAAAAAAATTCGATAGACTAGACTCTTGAAACTACCAGACAATAATCTTTGAACGAACTTTCCTGATAAAAAGTCAACTACTTGAATTATATTTGTGGTTTACAACTCAGCAAAAACATTTTCTGGATTAGGTTCTACTGTTTTTTATATAAAGTTACAATAATTTTTTTTATAAATATTAATCATAACACTTTTCGTTAAGAACTTATATTTTTCGCTAAATTGAACTGTCTTTCATTAGATATTCAAATCTTTATTTGTCTGAAATACCTACTATTCTATATTTGTTTTTAAATTAATTTTTTTATTTTGAATATCCAACTATTTGGTTGAAAGTTTAGGTTTTTCATTCGAACTTCCAACTATTAGGCTTAAAATTGAACAGATCTGTGTAGAAGTCATCTTTTATGGTCGAAAATTCAACTCTTATGATTAAGAATACGTCTTTTTAGATTAAAAAGTCCTATTTTTTGGCAGAAAAGTTCTCAGCTGAAGATTCATCTTTTTCGGCATTTTTTTAAATGTCCACATTTGGAGACTCTCCGGACCCGAAAAACAGGTTTGGTAAAATTTTGTAGAGTCGCAAAATAAAGGTCGATTTCGTTAGCCATTTATTTCGAATAAGAGTTCAAAAAGTTAGAGAATTTTAAAAATTTTTGAGATTACTTTTTTCAACATTTGGAAATTTTATGTACGGCTGTTTGTAGTACTCAAAATTAAAATTGTATATTTCTATGAGTTTTCTACAGGAAAAAAATACCAAAATTATAACATTTTCAAAATTGAAAAAAAATTCAATTTCTAAGCCAAACAACGCACGGTATAAAAAAAGTCCAAAGTAAAAAAGCAATGACTGTTGAACACCCTACAAGATTATCATAACACCTTTTTTAATTTCCATGAAAAATAAGACATTCTAATTTTGATAGAAGAAAAAAATAAAAAATTTCATTTTTCTGTCAAACTATGCAAAATACGGGAAAAGACATGTAAACCAAAATTGTGCTTTCAAGAAGGATCCACAAATTTGCCATAGATCACTTATTTACAGAACATGCACTTTCTTATTTATTTATAAAAAACGGAATTAATATTACAAACGATTCTATTTTTGGACAACGACACAAGGTACGGAAACAATTAAATAAACAAAAAATTTTTCATCCAAAAAAGAGCTAAGAATCTGTCATGAAGTACTTTTGATTGGATGCATAGTTTTTATTTCATTCGTAAAAAATAAAAACAAAAACAAAATTTGGGGAAAACGACAAAAGTTATAAATAAAATGAATATAAAAAACTGTTTATCTAAAAGAGAGGCAAAACTGTGTAATTAATAATTTATCAATAATAATTTTCAGATAGGACGAGCCGATGTTCTTTTATTCGCAAAGAATTAGTTTGAAAATAAAAAAAATCCTTTTTTGAAAGAAAACGACACAGAAAACGAAAAAACATTTGATATAAAAGAGTTAAATATAATATAGAAAATTTCACAGTTTGAAAAAAATCGAGTGCGAAGCACGTGACACGTGATGAGAATATTATCGTTAAAATCGAAGGAGCTTTAACAAAAGAGAATTTACAATCGCGAAATTATAAAAATTCTGCAGCGCGCGATGATAATGTGTCCGTGCAGCAGGCACATTTTTGTTTGTAAAATTTTCTTGTCTTGTTTTTGTTTGCAAAAACTTAACCGACAATTTTTTCTCTTTTACTTGATAGTTTAACTTTTCGTTTGTGAAAGTTATAAAATTTCTCTAAACGCAACGAGAAAAGAAATGAAAAATTTTTTAATTTGGAATCAGTTTTCCATTAAGCAAATCCAGAAGAACTCAATGTGTTCTTGAAATTGAAAAAGAAAATCTAAAATTGTCTTAAATTATTTTGTCTAAAATTTGATTTTAGATTATTATTTGTTTTCAGAACCTGTACACAAAATAGGTAATAATTTCTGCACACAAAGAAAATCTTTGTATTTATAGTGAAAATATGAGATACTAAAAGTTACGCTAATAGGTGGGGAGGGGTCCTTTTTATTGTTACAGTAGCGTTACCGGGACGACAGAATATTAAAAAATCTTCCTAAAAAACTTTACCTAATATATGGACGAACTTATTTCAGAAATAGAGATTGCAGAAGTTAGTCGAAATTCGCAAATCTATACTCCTGATAAAATAGGCCCTGATGAATGAGGTCAGGAAAAGTAGAAATGGAGGTCCATTATACGATAACTGTTAAACAGCTCCGAAGCATATCCTGTTTCGCTAACTATGCTCTTGTCCATGAGATAGTGGCGACGCGTTCTATGAAAACGGAATTGAATTTCGGGTTGGATATATGAGAAGAGACAAACAAGCACTCACGTGCATTCCCTCAAGGGGTTCTACTCCGAACAAATTGGAAAATTTTATTGGTCATGTCAAGTAGTATGGATTCTTCAGAAATATTTTTTTAAATCATTGTGTTTATTTTATTTTCAAAAACAGAATTAATAAGTTAACCTAAAACTACCTAAAAATTCCTTACGAACATGTCATATTTGATTTGAGTAAAACAAAGAATTTCAAATGACTAATACAGTCCAAGTCCCATATATTAATTGTCACGCACTGGCATTGTTAGTGAATCATTACCATCGAAATGTAAAGATTCAGTGCCGCCTCAACTGCTTCCAATTTTAAATGCATAATATTGCGCAATATACTCGACTGAGTACTCGCGCACTACGGCCCTTCCGAGGCGAGAGTCTCAACCGTCTTTCTCCCTGCCTCCTGAGAAACTACGAAACGGCGAATCTGAGAAACTGCGTGGGAAAATAAGGCAATTTTTCATTAAAAACAGGGAGTAGCGTGGGTTGCAAAAAATTATTTTTTAAATAACTTCGTTTATCTGAACCTCAAAAAGAGCTCTGATGAGTAGAAAAAAAGTTTTACAAAAAAACATTGCTACCGTAACAGATTTCTTTTAAGGACAAAAATTGTATTGTGAAATGGATCTTAGACTTAACAATCCATAATGGTCTCAAAATAAGGTAATTAGGGTGATTTTTTCACGATAATAGGCTAATAATAGGTAAATGAATGCTTTGAAATAATATTGCATTACAAAGAAAAATCGTTGAAATTTAAAAACAGGTTCTTCTGAGCCCGAAAAGATGAATTTTCAAAACAAATGTTATCTTTCAACCATGAACTAAATAGTTAAATTTTCAACAAATAAAAAATATTAATTTTAGTACACACTCTGTACTTACAACTATTGTTATTGTATTTTTCATCGATTTTTGATAAAAAATTAAAAATTTCAGAACATATTTGAATTTACAATAACTATAGGTTATGTTATTTTGGTGTGTGTTTCTGTAAAATAACAAAATTGACACGCTTAAACAATTTTGGAGTGTGTTAATGTTTTTGTTCTGAAATTAAATATTTGTTTTTAAATTATTAGAATTCAAAGTGGATTCATATTTTTAATTATTTTGGGATATGTTGGCCTTTTACAATGAAGATTGTTTTTAACCAAAAATAATAAGAATAATTTCAACAAGATTTATAAGATTTTGAAAATGTTGTACTGTGTCAGAGTTTTTCATCAAAAATCAACTTTTTTTATCATCAGATTTCGAAGAAGATTTATCATTTTTAAACAATTTTGGATTATACTAGGGTTTTTTGTAACAAATTTGTAACTTTAAGTTTTAAAAAAAATTATATTTCAGAGTAGGTTTACAATTTGCAAAACAACTTTAGGTTATTTAGGCATCATGCATCAAAAATTAGTAATTTTAGTGAAAACTTTTTATATTTTAAAAAAGGATACAATTTTTGGTACAATTTATTAATTTAAAATAATTTAAAGAGTCACCAAAGGTTTTTTTTAGAAAACGATTCATTTTATACATAAATGGCTAGGCTTAAAAGGAAATTTGCAATCTTAATCCGTAGGTAGGGCATGTTAGCGTTTTTTTAAATAAGAATTAAATAATTTTTTTCGGCAAAATCACTTGACTTTAAAAAATTGGATGATTATAAAAAAATAATGGATAAAGTTCCGAAAAGAGCTTACCTCCGATTAATGAAACTTCGTATACCTATGTATTTAGATGCGCTGATAACGAACATTAGAGTGAAAATACCCGCAAATTTGATTTTCATGGTGAAAACCATGAAAACCCCATAAAAGATCACGTTTATTTACGCTTATCTCAGTGAATAATGAAAATTTATAAAAAAGCTTTGAATAATAGTTGTAGAACCTTTGAAAATACATATTTTATGTTTATTATGTTTTTACCCTACGACTGATGGTTTTCGACAAAATAGACGATAACTATGAAAAATCACAGATATACTGCAAAATGTTTAGCGATGCGACTTAAATTACATGAAAAATCCCTGGAAGGCTGGATGGACGTTAAATATTGAAAATCGCAGAAATACTGAACATAAAAAATTCTTGGAAGGTTGAGTCTAATTCTGTAACCAGTCAGAGGGGTGCCTTTTCGCCTCCATGAGACGCTGGAAAGGGGTTTGTGTGTTATTTAAGTTATTTCTGTAGCCAGTCACAGGGGTGCCTTCCCGCCCCCCATGACACGTTGGAAAAGGGGTCGTGTGTGACCTAACTTTTTTCTGGGACCAGTCACAGGGGATGCCTTACCGCCCCCCATGACACGTTGAAAAGGGCGTCGTTTCTGACCTAAGTTATTTTTGTGACCAGTCACAGGGGTGCCTTCCCGACCCCATGAGACGCTGAAACGTGGGTCGTGTGTTATTTAAGATATTTTTGTGACCAGTCAGTGGGTTGCCTTCCCGCCCCCCCCATGACACGTTGGAAAAGGGATCGTGCGTGACCTAAGTTTTTCTAGGACCTGTCACAGGAACGCCTTTCCACCCCCAAGACACATTGGAAAGGGGGTCGTGTCTGACTTAAGTTATTTTTGTGACCAGTCATTGGGATGCCTTTCCGCCCCCATGAAATGCTGAAAAGGGAGTCGTGTATGACTTAAGTTATCTCTGTGGCCAGTCACAGGAGTTCCCCCGTCTATGAGGCATTAGGAAGGGGGTCGTGTGTTACCTAAGTTATTTATGTGGACAGTCATAGGTGTGCCTTCCCGCCCCCCCCCACCCATTACACGTTGAAAAGGGTAGCGTGTGTGACCTATGCAACTCTACACTTCGTACCGATATTTCCCTTATTTTCTCGAAAATTGTCAGTCGTAGGGTAAAAATATATTCAACATAAAATATGTATTTTGAAAGGATCTACAACTTTTATTTTAAGTTTTTTTTTAATAAATTTTCACTATTCATTAAGATAAACGTAAAAAACATTATTTTTATGGAGTTTTCATGGTTTTACCATGAAAACCAAATTTGCGGGTATTTTCACTATCATATTCGTGATCAGCACGTCAACATACATAGGTTCATGGAGTTTCAAATCAATCGGAGGTAAACGCTTTTCCGAACTTCACCCAAAATAATAACCATTTATATTCCTGAAAGCGTTTACCATTAAGAAATTTCTTCTCCTTTTATAAAATTACATTCACGAACTAAGGAATATTCTTAAATAATATACCTGTGAAAAGTACCATTTTCTACAATTCGATGTTTCTAAAAACTTGTTCAAAAACCTGATTGTAATTAAATAGCATGCTTATACACTCATTCCTAATTGTTCTTAATTTTACGATTATTTTCCATATTTAGAAAGATTACACCTGGGCAAAATCTGAAATTGTTAGGGAATTTTAAACCAAATTTTAATAGATTCCCTAAAAATTTAAAAAATGAGATTATACTTGGTTAAAAATTAATATTGTATCATTATGTAAGTTTAGGTTGGAACTTAAATTGAAAAAACATTATTGTACTAAGAACTAAGTTGAACATTTATTTTGTGTTTCAGGTGCGTATGACTCATACAATGGATTATTTTCTATCTCAAAATAGAATGTGACCATCGTGTTGGTATGTACAAACATCATTGGAAAATGTAAAGCCCCATAAAGAAAAATCTTTTCATTTAAAGTGATAATAATTTTTTTAAAGTTAATATTAAATTATATAATATACCTTTCCATTAATAAAATTAACTTTATAGTACTCGTGTTATTATTATTATTGATATTATTATTTATATATTATTATTTGATAATGATAATATATTCAAAAATATGATGTATTGTTTTAAAAGACAGATTAATTTTTCGGGCTTAGATTTAAGTGATATTTCTCAATATGAAAGTTAACAAAAATTATTTAATTAGACCAAAGCTGCAGACTAATAAAAAAAGTGTTGAAAAAATTAAATTGTGAAATAAAATTATAATTTACGGACACTGTTATATTTCTGAGAATTCACTCATAAATATCATTGAGGATTACACATGTAAAACAGAATTATTAGTAAAAACTTCAAGAATCACGATAATTCAAAATGGAATCCAATTCTTGAAAAAACATACTGCAATAAACTACAATAATAATTTTCGTGATTAAAATAATTCATTCTTAAATATTTATTTGGATTATTATTCAATCAAAACTGCGCTTAATCATATATGATTGTTTTGTATTTATTGTTTATGTAAATATAAATATCGTTATATATTTGGGTAGATAATAATTCTGCCCCAGCTACCTGCGTACTGTTCCCCCACTAAACGGCTTCCCCATCCTCAGACGAAATTCTGCCGCATAGACTGGTCAGTGGGAGTCCTTTGTACCTAATAGGGACCAAAATAGGGAATATTTTTTTTAACACAGCGATTGGTAATTTACTGATATTATATTTAAAGTCTGCAGATGTTCACGATTCCAACGATATGTTACTTGACTTGAAAAGGTGGAAATTAAAGAATAAATGTTCAAGTTCACTGAAAATTTTATGGAAAATTTCGCAGTTTATTTAATTTAAATCAACCAATCACATTGCTTAGAATTTTGTCTTAATAATTCTTGTTTTTTGTAATTAAAAGAAAAAAAATTCAGATTATACAAAATATTTCCCACTATATATAACTTTTGTACATTTAATTTTGATTTGTGAATTTTTCTTATGCAATGTGATTGGTTAAAAAATGTGATTGTTTGAAGAATACACTAAATTTATGATGTTATATAAACAGTTTTGAAATCTGGCCTAATTTTAGCTTTCGGAATTTCCCCAAGTAAAATATTGAACTAATAAAATGAAGCTGCCAGTCTGACCAGGTTCGACGGCAGCAGCTCAGTTAAGGGAGGGGAAGCCGCGTAGTGGGGGAACCATAACCAGGTAGCTGGGGCAGAATTGGCCATAACCAATATATTTTTTTTATTGCAGTTTTTTAGCAGAAATTAAAATAATTAATTTTCAATCTCAAAATCCTTATTAATTTCCAAATTTTATATTAATTTTTATTTTAGAGGTAATTTTTTGATAATAGGTTTTCAGGAAAATCATTAAGTCAAAGGGACTGAAAAGGTGATTTTGGTTTCCAACAGAGGTCTGCAGAGATAAAAAAAAGGCGGTTTTGGTTATGATTTTGAATTATACATTTTTTATTATTTATTCACTTTGTAATATTATGTATTATTGGTTAATGTTTATTGCTAATAGATATTAATACTGTTTAATACATAATCCATTTTGTCTCATAATAAAATTATTACTTACAATATAACTATATTATTAGTTAATTTTTTTTTTCGAAATCAATACAAGTCATGCATACATTTATTTGTTTTTAGCTGGTACCTAAAATCCCGCATTCTGCTTATCTTGTTAAAGCTAGCTTTAATACGAATTATATTGGTATATTTCTAATATTTAATCAAAATTTTATTGGTGAAGTTGAAATTTTGTTATAAAAATGATTTTCAGCATTCTATTAAATCATGACAATAAATTGCTACAATAAAATTGCATAAAAAGTCTTATCTAACAGAATTTTTGATAAAAATGTAAAATAAAAAATAAGAATATTCCGCATTTGATCTTGCTTTAAACTCAATTAATAATTGGGATTATTTATGGCAATTATTCCTCTTCAATTTCATGGCCCTCGCTAAACTCATTTTCCTATTTTTTTTCATTTTTAGGGGTTCTTTGCTCCAGGCTAAAACTCATAACGAATAAATTATTTGCTATATTGGTTTAAAATTCTATGTGAATATTTATGAGCACCAGAACATTCGGGGAAAATATATAGAACCTGAAAATATTCTATCTTATTTGACATCAAAAAAAAGTTTTGAAAAATAATTTTTGAAAACAGTTAATGTCGTCTGTGCTTTTTTTTTATTTAGAAAGTCCAATTTTGAAAAAATCTTTAAAAATTTCCAATTGGTTCAAAAATTATGGGGATATACAGTTTTGAAGAGCAAACAATAATACAAAATTTTAAATTACAAAAGGAAATTTTTTCATCGAGAATTCTTTTGAAACCAACAAAAAACGTGTTTTCTGGGCTTGATTTAAGTGCACACATTTTGAAAAAAAATATATTTACCTGGAAAAACCTGGAAATGTCAAGGAACTTCTTTTAAACTCAGGGAATTTTCTTATAGAGAGGGCTTAAATTTGATTTAAACTGTGATATAAAATTAAATAAAAATGTTTATTTATTTGTAAAAGTATCCAGATATTGCTGTATTCAACTATTTGAAGTTTGTAGACTCACTAAAAATTTTTCATTCAGTTGGAAATTAATTTTTTTATCTGAAAATTAGATTATTCTACTTTTATTTTAAAATTTAGCTTCCTTATAATAAAAATTCAGATATTTGTTTGAAAAACCATGTATTTTATTAACATTTCATTTTTCTTCGTTTACAATTAATCTCTTTATTTGTAAAATTACAAATTTTTTTGAAACATATTTTTTTTATTGACAGAAAAATGCTTTTTAGTTGAAATTCACTTTTTGATGACATCTCCTCGTTTTTTGGTTGAATTCTACGGATTTTGAACTCAAATAAAAATATTTTCTGGTTGAAATACCAACTCTCATATTTTCCGTTCAGAATTCAATTTTTTGGTTAGAAATGCAACAATTTCATTTAAAATAAAAACTCATTTTTTAAATTCAGATTTTTACTGGTGATTTAACCTTTTTATTTTAAAATTTAACTATTTCAGTTAAGGGTTCATCATTTTGTTCAAAAATTCATATTTTTTTGATTAAAAGTTGATCATTTCCAATTAAAGAAACAATATTTTATTTGAAAACTCATCACTTTTGGTTCAAAATTTCACTATTTTGTTCAAAATTCTTTTTTTTTTGTTGAATATTAAGATTCCAAATTAAAATTTAACTTTTCCATTGCTCGATGAAAGTTTTTTTTTTAATTCAAACTTTTCCTAACGAATTAATCTTGTTGCTTTTTACCGTCAACTGATCTCTAGACAATTTGACTTTTCATCTTGAAAATCTATCTTTTATGGTTGAAAAATCATCTATTTAGTTAAAAATTCGTACTTTTCAGTTAAATTCAACTGGTTAAAAATTCATATTTTTGTATAAAAACTCAACTTTTTCAGATTAAGATTTTTCACCTCAGATGAAAATTCACTATTTTGTTTAAAAATTAAAACACTTCAGTTATAAATACGTCATTTTAATTGAAACCTCATCATTTTGGTTGAAAATTGAACTATTTTGTTAAAAATTCGTTTCTTCTTTGTTGTTGATTAAAATCAATTTCTTAAACTAAAAATGTAACTTCACTATTGTTGTTTCAAAATTGTATTCTTTATCTGTTGAAAATTAAACTTCTTAGTCGAAAATGGATCTTTTTTAGATGAAAATGAAACTAGTTCCTTGAAAATTGATCTTTTTAGCAGAAAATTAATTTTTTTGATTAAAAAGTCAAGTATTTTAATTAAAGATTCATCCTTTTAGTAAAAAATTTATCACTTTGTTTAAAATATAATATTTTGTTTTTAAAAAATGGGGGGGGGGGCGAAAAATGCTGTTCAAATTAAAATGTAACTTCTCTATTTTTTAATGAAACTTTATATCTTTTTTCGTTAAAAAATCTACTATTTTGTTGAAAGTTTATTTGTTCTTGTTAAAAATGTAATATTTTTTCTCAAAAATTTAGGAATTCAAAGCCCTTATAATTGAATTGAATAATATTACACACATAAATTTATTTTAAAGTATACATTTCCCTTTTTTATTTTATTTAAATAATTTATATTTTATTCAATATTTTAATTTGAATTTCTAGAAATCCGTTCTATTGGAACATTTTCTATACTTAGAAAAATTTACTTTTAAAAATGAAAAAAAAACATTTATTAAATTTTGCATATGAATAGTAATATTTTTACGAATTTAAATATTTACTAGGACTGCAGCAAACATTATTATGGAAAAGTCTTAAAATGCCTAGAAAAAATGGGATTGCCAGGGAATGATTTTCCAGCATTAGGGCAATGGAGGGGATGTGAAAAAGTAATGGCAGGTTTGCAAAGTGAAAGGAGTAGGTGAGTGACTAGGGATATAGAAAAGGGGGAGAGTTGGAGTGTTAAGTGATAAGGAGAAGAAAAAAAACGATGGGAAATGGTATAGGAGGGGTTGTTGTGACAGTAAACAAACAGTAAAATAATTAGTAAAATGCTGGGAGTCGTAAGAAGTAGAAGAGTGAGAGTGCAAAATGAGACGAAAGGGTATGAAGCAATAAGAGAAAGGGTGAGGTAAGTTTCAGAATAGTAGGAGTCATAAGAAGTAGGAGAGAGAGTGAATAAGAAGGGTGTTAAGAGTAAAGAGCGAAGTGGTGAAGTTAAGGGAATAGTTGAGTGGCCAGTTGAATTGAAAGGGGCTGGAAGGGAGTTGAATAGTTAAGGAGAGAAGTTCAGGTGAATTGGTGAGAGAAGAACAAATAAGAGGGAGAAGGAGAGTACAAACGACTCAAGAGGAGATTCAATAATAAGAAGAAGATTAAGATAAGTACTAAAGTGGTAGGAGTTTTGAGAGGTGAGAGAGATACTGAATAAAAATAGTGGTGAGAGTAAAGAGTGTTGAGAGTAAAGATCGAAGTCGTAAAGCTAAGTGAGTAGGTAAGTGGTTAGGCAAATTTAAAAGAGGATTTAAAATAAAAAGAATAAAAAGAAGATTTAAAAGAGTTAAAGTTACTAGGTGAGAGAAGAAGAAATTTAAGTGAGAAGGAGCATTAAAAATTAGGCAAGACGAGATGAAGCAGTAAAAGGATGGTTAAGCTAACTAGTCAGATAGTAGGCTTCATGAGATCTACGAGAGACAAAGAGAATAAATAAGAAGAATGATAAGAATAAAGAGCAAAGTGGTAAAGCTAAGTGGATAGATGAGTGGCCAGTCGAATAGGAAAAGGTTGGAGAGAAGTTTGATAGTTTTATTGTAAGGTGAGGGAAAAAGCATGATAAGAGTGGTGGAGCAAGAGGAAGGGTGAAGGAGGGGTTGAAGCGCTAAGGGAAACGATAATGTGAATTGTTCCAGGGTGAGAGTCGAAAGAGGTAGGAAAGGGAACGGAAAGCTTAAAGTAAGCAATAAGAGGAGATGGTAGAGAAAAAGAGCGGTGAAGGAAAGGAATTGATATTGCCCTTTTATTTTATTTGATTCAAAATAATAATCGAAAGGAAGAAAACATTAAAAGAAGGGAAAAAATACCACTTTATGGTTCTTTTTCACGTAAAAACACGCAGAAGCTGTTTTACGGTTAAATAGAGATGAGAAAATGAAGGATGGTAGTCAATCAGGAGTCGCGATGGTTAACCCACATGCATGTGATGACGGGGAGTTGATGTGGTCAAAGAGGGCCGACGACAGGTTGTGAGTGGGGTGGGGTGGTAGTGAGGGGTTCGAAGCTTTTGAGCTCGAGAGGTAAGTATGCAAATGCAAGAGTAGATTTATCTCAGCACCACGCCCATGTATTTCCTGGGAGCTTCCGGACGCATTGTCGGCCGAATCGAATCCTCACACTCCCCCCGGACCACTGCCACCACTACCATCGGCCGCGCCACCACCCACTCCGATACTCCAGAGATTTACGAGCAAACTAGCCTGGTCCCCCGGGCTAATAGACCGGCAAGTTATGGGGCAATTCAATTTAATTTCAAAAATAAACAACCGCTCCCGTCTGTCGCGCCTGTTAAATTTATTCAGAAATTCTGGATTTTTTAGAAAAGCCCCACTTGTGATTAATATTGACCATTGTCTATACCAGAAATATGTAAGTTAATTTTTAGAAGGAACTAGTTATCGTTTTTGAATTTTGAAAATATATAACTAGGACAGTTCGTTTACCAAACTTTTTTTATTAATGTTTTCACCCCATAAAATTTTCCCGCGAGGACCAAACTTTCACCTACAAAATATGTTTTCAATCGAAAAAAGTTCTGCTGTTGGTTCTTTGGATTTAAAATTCATACTTCAAATAAAATTGTTAGACAATGTTTACAATTCATTTAAAAATCCAAAAGAAAAATTTCTGTTAAATTGAGAAATTTTCGAAAACTTACAAAAGTCATGTTTTTTTTATTATGTAAAATAGATACATTTTGAATAAAATTTAAACGCTTTGTTGAAAAACAACATTTTTAAGGATTTAGGAATTTATGGACATTTTGATTTCTTATTGTTTTGCGATTTTGCAATGTTTAAGAAATCAAGAAAAGAAATTCAAACAAAATAAAATTAATGACATATTTCTTTCGTTTTTGAAGAAATTTCAGTTTCGACATATTCAACTTTTACCAAAAAAGTGTACATTTATCTCATTAAAAAAAAGGTTTTTTTTCCGCATGAAAAAAGATATTATAAACTAAGCCAGAAAGTTCCTTTCGAATTTCTACTTTTATATTACTGTTTGCTAGAAAGAACATTATATTTCGAGAATTTGTCCGAATTTTTTTACTAATAGTACATTTTTTTCTTGAAAAAATTGAATTTCCAAATTAAAAGAACGAATCGAAAGTACTGTCTGATCAAAAAAAGGTTTTGCAAATGCTCAAAACTTTCTCTTCTCCAATTGTCTATTCACAAAATTTGAACTCAAAATATGAAACGAGTGACATTTTTTACTAAATTATTTTTACGCATCAATAACTGCTCACGGAGAATTTTCCAAAAAAAGAAATTCCAAATTTTTTTTAACTTTAAATATTAGTCAGTGCTCCGGGCATTCCTGTCAAAGACGAACTTTTTTAAACATTTTAGGTATAAATTATCATTATTCGGTAATAAGTAACTTTTTAAGTATTTTGGAATTAATTTCTAATTGTTCAAACAATTCATAATTGTTAAAAAAACTCTTTTTATCAGTAAATTGTGAATAGTTAGATATGAAATAATACATAAAAGCGAAGATATTTTTGATTTTCATTTGGTAATGACAGAATTAATGAATATAGTTAGTAATATTTGACTGTTTAAGATATTTTAAAATTAAAGTCACAATTTTGAATGTCTTTAAATGATTTCTTTTGCGCTATAAAAATCCTGAAAAGTTTATATTTTTAGGAGAACTGATACAGTTATTATGTGTTAAAACTAATATTTTTCATTTAAGACAGTTTGAAAATTGTTAAAACCAATTATAATCAAACAAATCTGTCTTTTTCTATAAAGATTCTAGAGAATTCTAGTTTTTTCGAATCCCTTGCAATAATATGTCTTATATTATTCGGTCTTTAAAAACTTTACATAAACTTCCAATAAATATTGTTTAAACAAATAATTTTTTAAAATTATATCATGTTTTAAAATAATAAAATCCTTTATAATAGCGGATATGGCTTAAGAGATTTCAAAGAATAATTTGTAATCTGTTTTAAGTATAAAAGATGTTACTCTTTGCATTAGTTGATTGCTTGTTACTTAAGGTGAGTACTCACTTTTCAAATTTTGTAAAAAAAGCAATTGTTGTACTACTAGGAATTGTTTTAATAATTGGAAAGTATGTTAAGCGAAACAAATATCTATAAAAGTTTATGAAATCTATCATTTATTCCGAAAAATAAAATTGTTTCACTATTTATTGGCTCATGTTTTTTCACGGAATTACAATAATATTCATAATTTGGTTTTCACACCATAGAAATAATTGTCTTATTGATCCATTCCATTGTTATAAAAAATTTTAATAAAAAATTAGAGAATAGCATTATTTTCAGTAGAAAATTTTGTTTTTGCTGAAACTGCTTCGTGTTAAGGTACGAATCCTATTTATTCACAAAAATAAATAAACGATCAACTATAACTATTGTTATTAACCATTTTTGTCGCAAAGTGTTGAAATTTGTGTTCTTCAAACTTCGACTTCCCTTTATTACATCAACTAATGAAAAAATTTCTAAAATTAATATATTTAATAATAATTGGGTGAAATATTACCATTTTCATTAAAAAATTTGAAATTTTGTCTCTTCTTCGTAAACATTTTTTTTCGAATTTTTGGACTGGTTCAGATTATTATTATTATATTATTATCATTATTATTATTGTTATTATTATTATTATTATTATTATTATTATATTATTATATTCAGATTATTTTACGAATTTCTTCTAGTAACGAAAATATTTTAAAAATTAACAATAAACATTGTTCTGCACAATTTTTGTTAGAAAATTTTAATTTTTTTGTAATATAATTAAAGCTGATCGTCGGAATTTTTACAAATGTTTCTAAAAAGAATATATATAAATATATCATAATTTTTTGTAACTTTTAATAATGTAAATGGTTATAAACAATTAAAATAAAAAAATTAAAATATTGGCAATCTCACGTCAAAGAAATTTTTTTCCATTAAATAGCTTGAGTTTCAAGCTTTTTCCATAATCGTTTATAAGAATTTATATTTGTATATTTTACAAAGTATTGTAAGTGGTATATCATCATTGGGAATCTCTGTGCAGGAAATTAAGGGACATTAAAATCTAAGAAAAACCTCTTACTTCAATACTGTTTCTCAGGAACTGCCTATAACAATGTTTATTAATTTTCAATTATTTTCTTTGTTACAATTATTTATGTAAATTATTTATTTTAAACAATTTTTTCGAGTACTAAAATGCGTAAAAATTTCAAGCATTTGGAAGATCTTAAAAATAACTAAAATTATTTTTTTTAAATCCTTTAGTCTCAAACATATGATACAGATCAAAAAATTAAAGGAGATTAATGTTTTACTTTTTCTAAAATTATTTGAAGCATTCACAGAGAAAAAGCGTTTTGAATTACGAAGCTGGAATCCTAGAGACAAATGTGCTGGGCCAGTCAGAACCAGAAATTCCAGTGGGACGAACGCCTTTCAGAAACGACTGTAAGGATTTATAGTGTCGTTTCTCTCGAACGTTATTACTGAACGAACCTGTGAGGTCATCGAGCTCTTCAGAAAATTCCCACGCATTACGAAATTCTCCTGTGAAAATCGATATAATGTTTTTAAAGTTTTATTACATAGTCCGGGGGCTTCCATGTTAAGTGATGCTATTTTTACCGAGTTTGCTCCCGCCCCCTTCTTGTGACAGTTTGTTATATTTGGTTACCCCCCCCCTTATTTACAATGTCATGTGACGTTAAAACTCCTTCTGCTCCCGCTACTTCTTCTCTTCCTCCTCATCCTCATCCTCCTCCACCACATCCTCCTCCTTCCACTACTACTCCTCCTTTACTTGTGGTCCTCCTAGTCCAGTTTCTCTTCCTTCTACTCCTTCTACTCCTACTCCTCCTCATTATATTACTGCTTCTCCTGTTTCTCCTCTTGCTCCAGCTCCTCGTCCTGCTCATCTTCCTCCCCATACTTCTGCTTATCCTCCTCCTTCCACTCATACTCCTGCTCCTCCTCCTCCCCATACTTCTGCTTATCCTCCTCCTTCCACTCATATTCCTATTCCTCCAACTCTAGTTCCTCCTTCTCACACTCCTACTTCTTCTCACACTCCTGCTTCAGCTGCTCCTCCTGATACTCCTTCTTCTCATCCTTCTCATCGCCCTCCTCCCTCCACTCTTACTCCTCCTCCTACTCTTCCTACTTCTGCTCCTCGTCCTGCTCTTCCACCTCCTTCTACTTCTGTTCATTCTGCCCCTGCTACTCCTTGTCCCCCTCCAGACCATTTCCCTCCTCATCCTATTCCTACTCCTACTCCTACTCATACTCCTACCCCTACTCCTACTCCTACTTATACTCTTACTTCTACTGCTTCTGCTCATCCAACTCGTTATCCTCTTACTCCCACTCCTTCCCATCCTGTTTGAATACTAAACAAAAAGGTAATTTTATATAACCGTCAATCGAACAATAAATGGGGAGTTAAAGCTACTTGATACTAGCATTTGAATACTTTTTATTTTATTTTTTAACCATTTTTTTGTCATGCTAGAATATTTATATCATAGCAATATTAATTTACACGGCAGATTAACTTTAAAAATTAGGGGCCGTCCAAAAACTGTACTAACAATATAACAAGGTGCTTATTATGTTTCTTGATAATAAATTTTTGAAAAGTTAAAAAATTTTTCGAACCGTTTCACCTTTTTTCCCCTTTTCCAAGGTTTCTAGTTTTTTTCCATTGTTTTAAAGTTGTTATTTTTTTTGTTACAAAGTTTAAAATACTATCTTGAAAATTAATTTTTTGGTTAAGATTTATCTGGCTGTTTGAAATGATTGACAATTTTCATATTCTCTTAAAAGTTCATTTCATTATTGGTTGAAAATTAATTTTCTTTAATTGAAACTTTAACTGTTCTGTTTTTGACTGAAAGTATTTTTGGATAGAAAATTAACCTTCATAATTCGAATTGAAAATTTTCTTTTTATTCAAGAATTTCACTATTTTCTTTAAAAAAATTACACACCATTTTAATTAATAAATTCATATCTCCTAAAATATTTTTCCTAGGATATTCGCTAAGGGCTCATTTTAAAGATTATGTTATGCTTTAAGAAACGATACGCTTTTTACCTATCTCTTAATGGAAAGTAACAACCAAGCAAACATGTTGAGAAAATATTGCAATATTACTTTTTTTTAATAACAAAACTTTGAAGCGACAATCAGACACAGGCTTTTTAGAGCTTTAAAAGGGCTTCCATTCAAATATTTGAACACACAGATATGTGTGCGCGTAATTTTTTGGGCTAATTTGACTGCACCAATTAGAAAACGCCACTAAGAATTGTAAGCATAACTAAATTGTAAGTTTAGCGTCGTCCTTAATTAATTTAGTGTTCCAAACTGTTCGTAAACTTTAATTCTATTTAGGTAAAAGAAAATTTATATTATTCTTCCCATTTTTTCTGTAACTGTAGTTAAAAGTTAATAGAAAAAAAGTAATTAAATTTTCTGCTTGTAATTTTTGCTTTGAAATAATAATATAAGAAAATAAGATAAATTTTGAATCTTTGAAATTGTACATCAAAATGAAACTAATAATTGGAAACTAATATTTTTTTAATAAAGAAGAAGCCTTTTATAACTAAACATTCTAAATTCATTTTTTTAACTAACAATTAAGCTATTCCAACTTCTTGATCAATTTTTAGTTCATGAAAAATAAGTTTTGAAATAACACAATAACACTGTTTTTAACAATTAATATTTTTAACCTAAGTATAAAATTCAACTATATATTTGTTCTAAAATTCATGTATTCTGTTGAAAATATTCATTATTTTTTAGTGAAAATTAATTTTTGATACTTAAAGTAAGCTTTTACGTTACTGACTAAAAATGTATTCTTTCTTAGTCGACAATTTAAATATTTTGTAGAAAATGCATTTATTTCATTGAAAATTTTTTTTAATTGTTAAATTTTCAACAAACAAATTTTACACAAAATTCAACTGATGAATTCTCAACTACACTACGCATTTAAAATAGAAAGTTAATCAATTTTGCAAAAAATATTCTACTATTTCAAAACTTAGAACGCTAAAAATTAAAATTGTTTGAATTTAAATCCGTAAAAAATGGTACAATGTCACATTTATAGCTTTTAATATTAAAAAATCACATCTTTCAAATCTTAAAACTAAAGATCGTAAATTAATTGAAAAATTTCGTACAAGTATTTTCAAATGAATGTTTTCAAATAACTTCACAATTTATGAAGCCCCTTTATAAATTATTCTGGGAAAAAATTGCCCTCAAAATAAAATCATGCAAATATTAGGTATACAAAATTGAATTCTTTAAAATCTTATAAGTTTCCAAAGTGAACATTTTGAATTCATTGCCACTCTATTTCTTTTAAAGCGATTGAACTGCACAACTTAAAATTGCAATCATATTAACGTGCAAAATTTCTGAAAATGAAATAAAAAATTCAACGACCAAATTTGGACAACCAAACTAAAATATTCCTATTGAAATTGAACACAAAAAAAATTCCTAAAAAAGAAAAGTAAACTAATTTTTTTAAACGTAAATGAAAAAGAGGAAAGATAAAAACGAGAAAGCAACAAAGCAATGATTTTATATGAATTTAATTTTTTTTTAATTTTTAATTATTTTTTTCCTTATAAGGATGCTGTGTGAGTGCCGAGACGTTGGTGATTCTTTTCTTGTTTTCTACAACAGTTTTTTAATGTGATTTGATATTAATAAAAATAAAAAAGAGAAAGTTGGCTCCCTTTTCATTTTTCTTCTCTCTTTTTTATTTTTCTGCACAAAAAAAATAATTTTTTTTTTATTCTTAGGAACATTTTTGTCTTTTTCAAATTTCGATCGGAACATTTTATGGGGGTTGTCCAAATTTGTTCGTTGAATTCTTCATTTTATTTTCAGGAATTCTGCAGATTAACTTGGTTATTGGTCGTTAAATCTGATTTTAAATTTGATTTTAGGCTTATTTAAATTTCTTTAATTTTCATAGCAATCATAGTGATATTTTTTTTTATCTAGTTAATTTACAATGCAAAGATTGCATAGACTACGTTTCCCAATATGACGACAGGCTGATTTTATCCTAATTGTCACAGCGATAGTGGCATTGACAGCTATCATTAATCATATTCCAAGTAGATTATCATTGACAGTGTTAGACTGCAATTATCTGATGACTTATCATTGGAAATATAGTCCAGATTAGAAGTGCCTTTAATGAAAATGATTGCAGCTCTTATTTCCAGGAAGTCATAAAAAATGCTATATTTTCTCGACAATGCCACAGCAAAAATGAATAAGAAACAATAAAATCGTAAAGTCATTTAATTACTAATAATTACAATGTTGTAGGAACTTCTTTTCAAAGTACTAATTACAATATCACATAAGTACACACGTACACAATTTAATTGCAATATCAACTATTCATTCATTTACAGTTTATTTATTGCTAACTACTGTTATAAACAATACTAAAATAATTTTTTTGATTTCATCAATATTTTCGGAATTAAACATTTCTTATACACTTGGGTGTTCCAAAAATGTATTGCATTTTTTTTCTTCGATTTTTCATGCATATCGCCTAAAAATCTTTTCGAATTCATATATTAATTTGTATCATTTAGTTACTTTTCGAATAACTATTTATTTGCTAAAAGGTTTTGACTACTTGAATTCTTGCTCAAATCAAATTCTGAAAGAATGTAAGCATTCAACTAATTTTTACTTTATATATTTAAAACAATTTAAAACGTTATTTTCGAAATTTTAATTTATTGATAACTTTTTAAACTAACTCCAGAAAATTTAAGTTTTAAAAGAGTCAGTTACTAATTTATTATTTAAGATGAAAAGCCTTCATTAATTATTCTCATTAAAACATTCAAATAATTTTTACTTTATATTTTTATTAAACTTGAAATTTCATTTTAGCGAATTTTCAATATTATTAACCTCTTATAGTAGTTTTCGAAAAAATTAATAAATACTTTCTTAGTTTCGAATTTTTAAATCAGATACTCATATCGCAAGATAATAAATGTTTAAACAAATTATTGAATCAAAATATATTACTTAATTGACAGCAATTATAACTCAATCGCTATATAATTTATTATTTTCAAAAATTAAGCAATCTATAATTAGTTTATCAGCTTACAACATAAAAAGAAATAAGCAATTATTCTTAATAAGAAATTACATAATTTTTTATTGCATTTTTCGAAAATTTTGAATTATTAATATTCTATACTTGAAATAGAGGTATTTGAAACATAAATAATTTGTTATTATACAAATTATGGCCAATATTCAATTACATGACCTTCAAATTGATTATGATTTTATGTTACTTAATAGAAAAACATTAAAATTTAATCTTTATGTAACCTCATATTGATAACAAAATTAGCTAATAATTAATTGATCTTTTCACGATATAAAAAGCAATGAACGATAATTTTCATCAAAACATTTAAACAATTTTTACTTTCTTTTTTCATAGATTTGAACTTTAATTTTGTATACATTTAATTTATTAATAATCTTTTTAACTTATAAAAATTAAAATATATGTACATATAATTTTAAAATTGGAATTTAAATACTCAGTTCACAGCATCACGAACATATATAAAAGTATATAATTGTGGAAGGGACATTTTAAAGAAAAAATAAACTTTCGTTATAAAAATATTAGCTAATATTCAATTAAATAGCATTAAATTAAAAAAATCAATTTATATTGATAAATTTAAAAACAATTTAAATTTAATATTCATGTAATTTAGTATTATGTAAAAATGAAGCAACTATTGATTTAATAAATAGTTTGCAACATAAAAAGATTCAAACTATTATTTTCATTGAAACATTACAATAATTTTTACCTTATATTTTTCTACAAATTTAAAGAAATAATAATCTTTCAAACTAATTGCATAAATTGCATAAATTCTAAAGTGATTTAACCATTATTTCAAATTACCAAATGTAATTCCTTAAGCAATTTATTGTTATTTATAACTATTTTCTCTTAGATTGCTCCTAGAAAGCTGTGGTTTGTTTTCCTAAAATTTTAAACTTTGCCTTGGCTTTTTAATAAAAAAAAATAATGAATAATATGTATTAGAGAGAATCATTTTGGAAAATATCTTTCTTTCTTTAAACATACATAATTACTTAAATAAAAAAAATATTTGAAATATTCTTCACATGTTCTATTTGGATGATATAAAATTTAAATTTTCTCTGAAGCAGTTAAGAATAGCTTTTTTGTTTGAATTAATATTAATAATATTATTTATTATTTCTTACTAAGTAAAAAGTCAAAAAGCTTAAAATTGCAGAAAATCATTCAGCTTTCTTGCATTATTGAAAAGAAAGCAGATGATAACAAAAAAAAACTTATTACATCGCTCCAAGCGAAGAGTTAACAAAGACTGAAAAATTTCAGGAAAAAATCCCAAATATGCAGCATTACTGAAAAAGAAAATAACAGTAATAAAATTTCAATAAACAATAATAATTTCAACTTTCTCGTAAAATAAAAGATAATATTATTTAAAATAATAAGATATTATTCAAATAATTATGTATGCTAAATTTTATCAAGTAATGTAAAACTGTAATTGAAAAGTTGAAAATAAGTTGAAAAGCTCGGAAAAATCTTGTAAATAACATTATATAGAAAAAAAAGTATAAAAAAATATTTTTCTATAAATTAAAAGAAAAAGATTTTACTAGTAAATTTACAGAAATTTTCAGTAAGTTTCCAGATAATTCTAAAGGTTTCATGCGATTTTTAGGAAATCAATTTACAAAGTTAGAGACCACTGCCAGGCCATGTTTTTTGAGGACTAAACTACTGATGAAAATTCAAGAAAAAAATGCGGACCACCCTATCATACACACGTACTTCTGATCATTTTCAGAACATACTTTCAACCATACAAAGGTTAATCCTAGAATTCATTAAACTCAAAAATGTAATTATTTGAGTTCATAGGTAATAACAGATTCTCTTGAAAACAAACTTTTATTTCTAGAAAACAACATTTGCGCTGAGATTAAATTTAGCTATATTTTCGCTAAATCACAGTGCTGAATAGTAAATATAGAAACAAACTCTACACAAATTATTACAGCATTCTTACAGTAAACATTTAGAAAGTTCGAATTTGAGAATTCAATAATATTTACAATTGAAAGTGTTTTGGTTGACATTTTTTTGTCAAATTTTATATAAATTCTTCGAAATGATTATTATTAATAGTGAACCCTTGGAATACCGTTAAATGGGACCAAGCAGCGAATGTAGGGAAAACCGACTCATCAACAACTTTATTTTTTATGATAAATTATGCTCTACTCTAATTATCAAATCCTAAGATTAACGAGTTTTTTCATTTCAAACAATTTTTAACTTTCTTTGCAATCTTGTGCGGTTCGTTTTTGTTAGTTATAACTTTTAATTAACATTATTTTACGAATGAGTGGCTTTACCCCACATTGTGCGGTAAAATTAAATTATGTATTTGAAGCCTCAATACTTGATTTAAATTCCTTCGTACACCTTGTTGAAAAAAAAACAGAAAAAAAGCCGCTTAGCCCCATTTGACTGGATTCAAAATACTATCGAATTAAAAACAGTACCCAATCAAAAGTATCATTTTTAATTTTACCATTACTATAATAGAAGAATTACCTTATTAGATGACCTCATTCTATCAATTTAGAATATGATCCAAGCACCCCATTTCTCGCATATCCAGTAACATTTCCGTAACTAATTCGGTAAATTTATCTCCTCCAATTTTTGACATAGTTGCTAGAATCTCTTCTTCAGAAGTCATTATCTCAAGATTAGGCATTTCCAATTCAAGCAAAACTGGCAAAAAAAATGATGCGATGAAATAACCGAAAAGTGCATGTCTTTTATAATCCTCAAAAAATCGCTCCTTTGAAAACTTCTCAAGATTTTCTAAACCAGCCTCTTTCAAATAATCCATCAAAGAATTATGATAAGCCCCAAAAATCTCACTGAACCTGTTTTTCCTATCCTCTCTCTTAGCACTCAAACACAGAAAAGTTGAAAGGTCAATTGCTGGTGATCCATAAGTTATCAGTGCAAAGTCAAAAAGCATAGCTTTCAAACCTGAATCACTTTCCCTGAAGAAAACGTTGTTTCTCGTAAAATCTCCATGACACAAGGTTGCCAAAGGTAGTTTAGAGTTGACCGCTGTCATCATAACATTCTCAAAAGCATTATTGAAAAATACCTCGGCTTTATCACAAAACACTTTATCGTAATTTTCTGAGCGAAGTTTTTGTATTACTCTCTTGGCTAAAGAGTTAATCATAAATGGAAAATGATTATTCTCTCTATATTCAAGAGTATATCTTGATTCCTTGATGTTGTTTAGCATCTCGAAAAATTTGCTTTGACATTTCTCTTTTTGAACGTAGGCCTTCGCATGGAATTTCCCAATCTCCTGCATAGCTGCGACGACATATTTCACATCAAGGTTCCCCTTTTGTGGACAGACATGATATCCTCGTTTACTGATGTTCTCGAGGATGATGACAGAATTAATGGGTGGTTCTTCAAGCGTGAAAAAACATCGCGGGTAATCCTCACTGTTTTTGGCACATTTATTATAAAAGAGGATTTCGTTGTGGAAGATAATATCGGATTGTGTGAGTTCTCTTAAGAACTCTGATCTAGCAGGTCTCTTGACAACTAGACTATATAACTTCTCCTTTTCGTTGGCACAAAATTTTATTTCGAGAAAAAACAGACTGGACATTATAAGAGGAGCTGGAGTCGGCAATATTTCGTATTTTACAAGACATTCTTTTTGATTCAAAACCAATTTCAAATTTGGAATCAACTTTTCCTCGAGCCAGAATTTAGATTCTTCGTCTAATGTAGTTGAGTTTTCCATTCTGATTGAATGAGGTCTGTGCTTTATTGAGAGGATGTTCCGTTGAGAAAGGCCCAGTTCGTACTGAAGCAGTCTGTTGCCCATGCGATAGTGTTTGTGACTTGGTATAGTGTAATCTATGTGGAGGTTGAGGAATGAGAGTTATTTTGAGCTCACTGTGTAATTAATCTTCTGTTAATGATCTGAAACACTGGAACTAACCGTAACTACTCAATAACAACATTTTAATCTAAGATGCACATGTGCAGCAGATTTATCGCTTAGACTGGTTTTACTGTCATTAAGAGTATTTTTTTGTCGTATACCACGAGTAAATATAGGTGCCGGTTATGAGAATGATAGCGACTTAAGTAGTGCTCGGATCAAAGTTTTCAATTTCAAGGCAGCGTTATGATGATTTCATATAGCTCATGATAAAAATGAAACCACCTGAGTGTCCAACAAAAAGTTGACCTTTTCAGATAGTTAGATTTTCAAAAAAGAAAAATTACCAACAACCTGAAATATATTTTTTATTACACTGCCATTTTAAGTGCAATTGTAGGTTCTGCAAGCGATACCTAAAAAAGCATTTTTTAGGGTAGATCGTAACATTGTTAACTTAGGGTACAGCGTCCTATACAGTAACTGAGACTGTGATCTGATTGGCTGATGGAAATTTATATCTATAATTTATGGTACGATGAGTGCAGTGACCCCAACATTGGCATGTAGACGTACACTTGCTCTAATTGGTGTGATAAAAAATAATGTGTGACTCGCCTATTTTCTCGAGAATTAAACTGGACTAAATTGGATTGAAATAGATTGGAGTGGATTGGAGTGAATTGGATTGGAATGGAGTGGAGTAAATTGGATTGGAATGGAATAAAATATGTTGGAGAAGATTGAGGTGGAATAGATTATTTTGGATTAGATTGCATTGCAATGAATTGAATTGAAATTTTTAATTAATTGGATTGGAGTGGATTGTATTATAATGAATTGGATTGGAGTGGATTGGATTAGAGTGAAGTTGCATAGATTGGAGTGGGTTCGAATGGATTGTAGTGGATTGGTGTTAATTAGATTGGATTATATTGGGTGGCATTGGAGAGGATTTCTAATGAATGAAATTAGAGTGGATTAGATTAAAGTAGATTGAATGGGATTATAATGGATTTGATTGAAATGCAATGAATTGAATTATATTGGATTGGAATTAATTGGTTTGGAGTTGATTGGATTATAACAAATTGAATTGTATTAGAGTTAATTGACTTCGAACAAAGTTTATTGTAGTTGATTTTATGGGATTGAAAAAGAATAAAGTGGATTAAATTGGATTTGAATGAATTGTATTGGAGTTGAATGTATAAGAATTAAGTGGATTAGAGTGAATTGAAATGGCTTGTACTGGATTAGACTAGATTAGATTGGAATGAATGGGATTAAACTTGATTGCATTGCAATGTATTCGATTGTTTTGGAGCAATTTGGGTTAGAAATAATTATCATAGAGTGAATTGGTTTAGAGTGAAGTGGAGTGGATCAATTTCGAATAAATGTGATTGGCCTGGAATTATTTGGATTGGATTTGAGTAGAATAATTTTCATTAGAGTGGATTCAATTTGATTACAGTGGATTACAGTGGATTCGAGTGGATTTCATTAGATTGGATTGGATTAGCGTGGATTAGATTGAAGTGAATTGGACTGGTAAGACTGGAATGGATTTAGATGGATTAAATTAGATTTGAATGAATTGAATTTGATTGGATTGAATTGAAATGGTATTAGATTGGAATTAAAAGGATTAGTATGGATTGAAAATGCGCTGAATTAAAAAGAATTTAATGTTAATGAATAGAATTATATTGGATTGGAATGAATTGGATTAGACTCGATTGGATTGAAATTTATTCAATTGGTTTGGAGTGAATTAGAATGAATTGGAATGAAGTGGAATGAATTGGAGTGGATTAATTTCGACTGAATGTGATTAGACTTAATTAATGTGTATTGGATTTGCGTAGAATTATTTGTATTGGAGTGGATTTGATTCGATTAGAGAGGATTGGCGTGTATTGGAGTGAATTGGGTTGGGTTGGATTTTCGTGCATTTGGAATAAAGAGTATTGGATTGGTTAGAGTGGAATGGATTAGGATGGATTAGATTAAATCTAAATGAATTGGATTTAATTGGATTGAAATGAATTGCAGTGGAGTGCATTATAATTAATTAAATTGGAATGGATTGGACAGCAATAGATTGCAATAAATTAAAATTGCTTGGAATAGATTGGACTGGAATTGAGTACAACAGATTATAACGGATTAGAATGAATTTCATTGGAGTTGATTTGATTATAATGGATTGGAATGAATTAGATTAGAATCTATTGGATTGAAATGAATTGAATTGTATTGGAATGGATTGGATTAGAATGGCTTGGTAATAAGTGAATTGGATTGGATTGGAGTGGATAGGTTTGGGGTGGATTGGTATGGATCCGAATAGATTGGAAGGAATTCACTTGGAATTAATCGGATAATTGTGGCTTATAATAAAGAGGATTGGAGTTGATTGAATTGAATTAAAATGGATAGGAAAGCTATGGAATATATTGGTGTGACAGATTACATTGTATTGGATTTACTCTCTCGTGTTTTCAAATTAGAACTCTAGGCAACCTATTTGCACTAATGATCGACTGGCGTGATAAAAAATAGTTTTCATTAATATAAGACTCTTAGAAACATTTATTTTAGTTAAATTTATTTTTCCATTGGAAACTGTGCTTTTATATATTTTTATATTTATAATTGGAATTTTCTAAATACACACTAAAATATTATAACTGTATTATATGACATCCATCTTTAAAAAATATCGGAATATAAATAATAAATAATAAGATGAATTTTGAGATAAAAAAAATTAATGTAAAAAAATCCAATCAAATTATTGTATTCACAACAGAAGTTTTAAGCAAATAGCTGAAATTTTTACCAAAATAGTCAAATTTTCAAGCCAAAACGACGAATTTGTAACCAAAAATAGGATAATTAAATTTTCACTATAAAAAATCAATTAAATTGTTGAACTCTTAAAGACAATTATTTTTTAACCAAAAGGTTAAACTTTCTACTACAATAGTCAGATTTTGAACAAAAGCAGATGAATTTTCAACAAAAAAAAACAATATTTTGTAGCAAATTGTTGAAATCTCAACAGAAATTCAAAATTTTGACCAAATAATTAAACTTGTTACCAGAAAAAAAATAATCGAATTTTTACTTAAGCAAAATGAATTTCCAACTAAAAATAGGATAGTTAAATTTACAGTTCAAAAAAAAGTGTTTTCAATAAAACTGACAAATTCCTAATAAAGAATTTAATCTTTAACTAAGTAATTGAACCTTATGCCGGAATAATTAAGTTTCTAACCAGACAGAATGCATTTTTGAATCAAAAATTGGATACATACATTTTCAGTGGAAATAAAAATTTATTAAAATAACAAAAACAATATAGGCTGTTATACATTGCATTTAAGACCGAATTGATAGAATTATTCAAAATTCGAACTTGATTTAAATTTCAAATCTTCAAAATATATTTTAAAATATTTAAATTGAAATCTCGAACAGATGGTCTCTGCTATGTAGGATCAATTTCAATCTTCACAAATTCATATTATATTAATTTTATTATCAGGTAGAAAAATATATTTAAAAAGACGTCTGGAAATTCAAGCCAATAATAATTTTCTAGCCTAACGACATGAATTTGTGAAATCAAGGTCGATCAGGTAATTTGGAAAAATAAATTAATAATAAAATATATCTGGAAGCTTTTGTGATAAAGTAACATATAGAAATGTATAAAAAATAATTTGAAAAGTGACTTTTGACATTTGAAATCTTATCGGGAATTTGTAATACCATCAATCTCCCATTATTGACAATTTAAAAAAATTATTTTGCTTAGAAAATGCTATCCCGCCAGGATTATAGTATCTAAAATGTCTTTTTTAAAATTCTAAAAATTTCTGTAGGGTATTTTATGAAACAGTTTCTTATCATATTTGATTATGATTTTCTTTAATTATTTGACTAAATTTGATTTCGCAAATTCATGAAATGGTATTTGGCAGATTTTTTTGCAACGAAGATTTTTTTAATGAGATTTCATGTATTATTATAATTTAAGAAAAATAAGATAGGCATGCTTAATTAATCACATTTTTATTATATTACTCAAAGACTTAATTTAAAAAATTAAATTATTCTTACCTAATTTTCGTTAAAAGTTAATCAAATAAAACTAAATGATTTTACCTTTAAGACAGAATATATTCCAAATCAGACGAGACGTATTTTGCCAATACATTTTTTGAAAGCTTTGTTTATTACAAATGTTTGCGTTTTTTTTTAAAGAAACTTAAATTTTTTCTTTAAACCTTTCTCACTTTTGACTTAATTTATTACGAATCAATTAAATTGTTTAATTAAATGATTTTTTTATTATATTTATTTTAATTTAATTATTTTAATCATAATTTATTTATTTTAATTCAATTTTAGTTAATTGAAGTAATTGGACTAAACTGGTATATTTTAGTTTCTTTTTCTGACTCTGGAGGAGTTTTTATCAAAATGTCATGATAATTATTTTTAGTCAGAAGAATTTTTGTTCAAACAAATAAATTTTTCAATTTAAAAAAACGAGAGATTTGTCAAAATAATAACAAAAAAAATTGCTTATTTAAAAAAGTTTTACACAAAATACCTTTCATTCCATGATGAATTCTCTTCTATCGTTTGCCAGAAAATTTTAAAAATACATTTCGAAAAAATATTCTCGTGGCCACAAAAAGTATTTATTCTACATAAAACTAATAAAAGTGCCTTGTTTATGAAGCTAAAATTTGTAATAAATATTAAATAAAATAAAAAAATTAGTTTTTTAATAAAATCCACTTTCCATGCTATGAAATTTCAGCTAGGAAGATACGATGAAAAATATTCCGAAGAGTAAGTTATCTTTTATAGAACTTTTAAAAATGAGTAAAGTGTTTGTTAGCAATTCTCGTAATCACAAAAAGCGTTCTTTACTAAAAATACAAAAAATCAAATTCCTGGCACTGGGAAATTTTGAGCATTTCTTAGTTCGAATATTGTATTCAAAAGAAAATTCTCGAATTTATAATATGTCCAAAATATGAAAATCCCGAACGAAAAAATTCCCGATCAGCTTATACTATTACTGAATTTGAAAATTTCCGAATGTTATAATTTTAATAATTAAAAAAATTGCTTTTTGAATCAATATTATTTATTTATCACAGTTTTATCAAAGAAATTTGTCTAATGTTCAATGTATTTTTAAAAATTATTGTTTAACTTTAAAGTAACAAAGCTTTTTTGAAATCTGTTCATACAATTTTTTTTTATTTTCCATAATATTTTTTTAAATTGATGCTCTTGTAACCAATACCTTTTTCTTTCATTATTCTTTTGCATTGAGAAATAATTGTTTAAAATTTTTAAAATTGAAAATCCAAATAATAACGAATTTTATTTTTTTATTCGGGAATTTTTAAAGTCAAGATTTTTTTATTCCGGCAAATTTGATAATTTTGGGATTTTTCTATAGCAAACATTTTTTATCTGAAATTTTTAAGTTTCCAGATACTTATCTTTTAGGATCCGATATACTAAATATAGAATCTTTAATTTTAACATTTTCGTTATCTCTCAATCATCACTTTTTACTCTAAATACGTAAAATCTCAAAAATTCAAAAATTGTTCAAGAAAATGTGATAATTCCGGATAAGGATTTCTGGTACCTTTTAATTAATTAGCGGTGATTCGCGACTACGAATCTTGATCATAGACAATTAGCCCCACTTAACAGATAGAATTTACGATCCTATTTAATTCCTTTTTTATATCAACAAGATTTCGAATTTTTACGTTTCCAAATTGAAATAAAAAATATTTTAAAAATTCACAAAACATTGGATGCCTCTATTCTTTAGAATATTTTTCCCGTAATCAATTTTAGAATAATCCATGCGTAGCAGTCGTTGAAAAAAAAATAAACACAGGGAAACTGCCAGCAGCAGCGTTTGGCCAGCTCCTCTGCATTTCTGTCGTTTAGAAAAGTAAAATAAATTATCTTCGCACGACTGAACCTTTTTTCTCTCTTCTCTCTCTGCGCTCTTGTTATCGCAAATTCACATTTTCAGGGTCATTTTGGACAGCAGTTTTCAGACAATAGTTAAATGAATCACAAAAATTTGACTTTCCCAAAGCATGTAGATAACAAAGCATTGACTTAAACCATGTCGAGCAATTCGTTGAGTTCATTGAAGCATAAAGTGTGTTATCTTGATTTTTACAAGTCGCCGTTTCCATTATTTTCATTTAAAATTAAATTTCACAGAAATAAAATAAAATAAATTCCTAAGTTTATTGAACACCGATAATTATTTACCACCTGAACCGTCTCAAATTGCAGTGCATAATATTGCGCAAAATACTCGACTGAGTACTCAAGCATTGTGGCCCTTCCGAGGCGAGAATCGCAACTGTCTCGCCCTGCCCCTAAGAAACAGCTTATGCCGTCAGTTTTAGGAATTACTCAACTGGGGGTTACGAAATCGGGACACAAGAAAATTACTTTAAATAACCGTTATAACTGTCTAAATATACTTTAAATGTATTTTAATAATTTTTCCACATTTATGTGATGCATTTTGTTGCTCTGATTAACAATTAACATGTGCGTAATTGTAATTTTCTTAAATTACAGTTTTTACATTATTCCGTTACATAACCAAATTACGTAAAGTTTTTAATACAAATAATGTCGTTTAATCATCTTTCATCTATTTTAATATTTGTGATGGCTTAAAATGAGTATCTGAATCAAATTTATATCATTATAATTGCATATTTTTTAACTTCAATTTTAAAACAAGAAAGACGATTTTTCAACAAAATACATTAAGGCTCAATCTGAGATTCAACCACAAACAGTCCCAGTAGGCACAAAATTTGGCGACGTTTTTACGACATCGTTACGACATCCTTACGACAACTTTACGACATCCTATGTCCATGTCGTTAGAGTGTATTTAACATATCGTAAAGGCATCGTCAGATCATATGACATATTTACGATATCATAAAGACGACTTAACGACATGGACATAGGATGTCGTAAAGTTGTTGTAAATATGTCGTAACGATGTCGTAAAGACGTCGCCAAATTTTGTGCATACTGGGGTTGCATTTTTTGGCAAATAGTTAAATACTATAGTTAAAAAGACCATTTTTTAGAAGGCATTTGAATTTTCAACCAAACAGTTACTTTTTTTTAAGCCAGAAAGACGAATTTTGTAGAAGAAAGTTGAATTTCTAATCCAATAAGAGTAAATCAAAACAACAAATATAATAGTTGATACTTCAACCAAAAAATGTTTGTTTTTAAATTAGAAACAGTCGAATTCACCTTCAAAAGATGTATTTAAATAAAATTAATGTTTGATATCTGAACGAAAAAAATTTTCTTTTACATCAAAATCAATGGAATTTAAAAGAAAAGAGGATTCAAAGAAGTTGAATTTCTTATTCAAAACAGATTAATTTTCAATCAAACCGCTATAGTACTAAACTAACAAAAAAAATATTTTAACGAAAGATACAAAATTTTAAACAAGAATAAACAATTAAATTTTAAGACCAATCAAATAAATTTTTAATAAAACAGTTGGATTTTGAAGCCAAAAAGATCAATTTTCTGTAAAAAGTTCGACATCTAAAAACGATCAATTTTCAAACTAAAGTGGAGAAAATACATTTTTGGGTGTAAAACTTAATTCTTAATAAAAACAAATTCTCTGAAAAACAATTGAATTTTATAACTAATAAAAACAATTTTTAACAATGTAGTTTGAGTTCTTCTCCTTCGCTCCTTGATAAATAAGAAAAAAGATAAATTCATAGCTCCATCTAGTCTGAAAAAACGTGAAGAATTTCTGTTAATCACTCATTATAATACAGATTCCTTAATAAATTTAAATACGTAACACTTGCAAAATAATTCGTGTATTTCTGAAAAAGATTCTTTTGCCATTCTCACTAGTAGCTTAAGGGAAAAACCCCGACCGGCAATCGGAGGTTATGGGGTTCGCTTCCTAGCGGAACGAAGGAGTACATCTTTTTAATAAAAGAACTTTAATTTAAAAAAGGAATCATAATCATTCAATATTATAATAATATACAATAAATGAATATGAACAACATTAGGCAAATAATTATTGAAATAAAATAATTTTGATAAAAAAGTTAGCGAACGTGCGGGCGCGTATGATAGTCCAGTGCTTTCTAAATTCTATGACAAAGGGAGAAAAACTGCCCAGGAAAAAGTCAGCGAAACGTTGGAATTCGGCGTGATTAATTGGCCTCTGTTTGGTAAAAAAAAGTAAATAACGCGCCTGGCTTTCGAAAAACAAAGTTTATTAGTAGAGTCCACTTCCAACTTTCGCGAACACGTACTGCCATTTACGTGCTGCGTTTACTAAAAAGCTATAAAATCGTTGACTTGCTTACTTCTCAGATCAAAAATATTAGTCATTCACATCAGGAAAGGCTTTAACGATATTAATTGGGTGATTTTTCGAATAAAAGGGAAATAATAAATGAATCAATTTTTAACAGAATAAATAATTTAGATGCCGTATTGAATTTAATCAGATATACTTAAAATAATAATTTGATATTCAAGTCAAAATATATATTCCATTTTCAACAATAAAGATAAATTTTTAACCCAGAAGGACGAAATTTCAACAATGAAAAATTGAATTTTTAAATTTTTAAATAGTAACACTTTCAATACGAAAAGACGAACGTTTTCGAAGTCATATGAATTTTCAACCAAAAAAAGGTTACTTTTATGCCACAGAAGATGAATTTTCAATACATAAGGATGCATTTTTAACAAAAAAAGTTACATTTTCAGACAACAAACTTGAATATAAAAAATTTTAATTCTGAACTAAATGGTAAATTTGCAAACAAAAAATAAGAAAATTTAACCGAAAATAAGTTACTGCATTTTTAATTAAAAAGAAAAAGGAATTTTTTAAACACGGCTGAATTTTCAACCCGAAAAGTTTAAATTAAAAAAAAATTATTTTCAACCAAGAAAAGGTTTTTTTACTATAAAAGATTAATTTTTAACCAGTTGAATTAAATTTAAATAATTAATGCTTTCAACCAGTTGATTTGAACAAAGAAAAAGGATTTTTTCTAAATACTTGAATTCTGAAGAAAAAAATAGAAATTGGTAACAAGTAACTTTTTTCCAAAAAGATAAATTTTTTAATAAGACACGTGAATGTTGTACTAAACAATTGAATTTTCTGTTTGTAAATTATAAATCCCAACTAAAAATTAACTTTCTAAAAAATAAATCAATTTAAAAAAAAAATTTATTTGCAAGTGAAAAAAACGAATGATCTATAAAACAGTTGATTTTTCAACCCAAAAATATGATTTTTCAATAAAAAATTTTTTTCTACCAAAAAGTTTAATTTTTATAAAAACTGTTTAAATTTCATCCAACAATATAAGTTGCAAAAAATGAATTTTCAACCAATGAGTTTAATTATCTACCATAGTTTTAAATTATCAATGCAAAAAGACCAATTTTTTTAAAACACTGTACCATTTTTAACCCGAAAATATGAATTTTTAAATAATACGAAAATAAGGTATTTTAAATCCAGATTGATTTTAAACCTACTATTTAATTTTTTAACAAAAAAAGATGAATCCCTCTAGATTGAAAATTCACCATTCTTGGTTGAAATGTTTTTATTAAGGGCATGTGACACACTCGCATCCCTATATTACCGACCCCACTTTTTCAGTTCACTGAAATTTTTTTCTAGCTCAAGAACTTTTTTGTAAATAAAATATCGGACGAAATCTTTGTAAAATGTATCAGGAGATCATAAAGTACGTTTATGTACTTCATTTGACTAAAATGTCGAAAAAATATTATTTTCAAAGAAATTAACTGAAACCGTTTTTTGACATAACGTCGAAATTTTTTCGAAGCGAAGAACTTTTCTTATATTTCAAATATCTGCGAGATGTTAAAAACGTACATAAACAGAATTTACTGTCGGCTCTTGCATTTCTCAAAGTTTGAGGCCGATATTTTACATATAAAAAAAGTTTCTAGATTCAAAAAATGTCAAGGTATGAAGAAAATATATCAGAAAATGGTCCTAGTTTTAATTTGTATAGAAATCATTTTTAGCAAAATTTTAACTTAAATAAAGTACACAAACATAGTATATGGTCTCCTCATAGTTTTTCAAAAGTTTCAGTCCGATGTTTTATTAACAAAAATAGTTCTTTAGTTTAAAGAAAATTCAGTGAACTGAAAAATTGAGGTCGGTAATATAGGTTTTTCAGTGTGTTACATTCTCTTAAATATTATTATTTTCGGCCCAAAACTTTATTCACTTGGTTGTGTAATATTTATATTATTAATTTTAAAATTTAATCGTTTAATCGAGATTCGTTTTTTTATTGAAAATTAATTTCTGAGATAAAAATATTTTATTTTTTATTTTGCATTGAAAACTGGTAGTTTTTACTTGAAATTTCAACTGACCTACAGAAAATTCGTCTTTTTAGATCAAAAATCCAACAGTTATGTTAAAGAATCATTTAATTGGGTTTAAAATTTAATTTTTTGGTCGTTAATTCATTCTTTTTTTGAAAAATAATGTTTTTAACCTAAAAATAAACTTTATCCATTTTTTGTTGAAAGTTAATAGTTTTTATTGAAAAGATCCAAATGTTTTATATAAAATTGGTCTTTTGGCTTTAAAATACAACTGCTTTGTTTAAATATCTGTTATTTTATTAAAAAATTATACAATTTTGTTGTAATTTTTCTTTTCACTTGAATAAAATATTTTTCTTGGTTAAGATGTCATCTCTTTTGTTGAAATATTTTTTCATTTGTGTTTAGAAACATAACGGTTTGATTCGAAATCAACCTGTTTTGTATAATAATTCAAAAAAATTTAAACCTGTGTTTTGTTTAAATTTCACTGTAGTTTCAAATAAAATTTTTTTCAGTTGAAATATCAAGTATTTGTATTTAGTGCTTTGGTTTACACTTTTTTATTGAAAATTTAAGTTTCTGCTAACAAAATTCGTATTTTTAGGTTAAAAAACCAACTATTTCGTTAAAAATTAAAATATCTTGTCCAAAAATGGTCTTTTTGACTTTGATACGAGATTCCATAGGAACCTATACATAATTGTATTTACCATAATTTATTCCTCCATTATACCTATATCTAATAATCCCATTTTTTTGAGAATTTATTCCTATAATTGTTCTTAGGATAAAAAGGTCGTTTGCTATCCAAACTTTCTAATATCAAGTCGTAAAAAATCTCTTTATGTCCCTCGTTTTACTTTTTGCATCTGCGAATGTCACAGTAATGTATGTTTTAGAATATTTAAAACGGGAAAGCAGAGCACTGCGTACATCAGATAGCACTGATATCGTTTTATTTTTATTATTTTTTTTATTATTTTTATTTCTTGCACTCGTATAACCAGGGCACACTTTACTGTCGAGAAAATGTGTCTGAGATAGTACGAGTGTCGTAATAGGTATAACTCGCATCTGTTGCAATAATAGTCACTAAAGTGCAAAGTTAAATCAAAAAGTGAAGAATAATTTAGGATAATGTACATGATAATAATTTAATCTTAAATTTAATGAGATTACCACAAACTGGGGTAAAGTGGTGCGTTTGAGGGGAAAAGCGGCGCACCTCAAAATTTGTATTTATTTAATAATTTTTTTATTTACATTGTATTTGTTTATTTTGCATTTTTCGCTTGCAATAGATTATAAGATTGAAGATCTGCCAAAAAAACTTAATTTAAAATAAATGCTTTAATATGAATGAATTTTCAACTAAAAAAGATTAATTTTGAAGCAAAAATGAAATAGTTACATTTTTAGCTTTAAAAAAATCATTTTCAAGAATAGAAAAATAAACTTAACAGAAAAAAGATCAATTTTCAAGTAATGAAATTATATTATGATGAACATAATATCTTCAACCAAAAAAAGAATATTCTAACCAAATATTTGAATTTTCAACCAAGAAGTGAATTTTCTAAATAAAACGAAATGAACAAAATACATGAATTTTCACCAAAAAAAGATCAATTTTCAAACAAATTGTTAAGTATAAATAAATTTTTAACTAAAAAACATCAATTTTTAGGGAAAAATGTAATAGTTATACTTTCCGGTAAGAAAATAAATGATTTTCAAGCATAAAAAAGCACATTTTAACCAAGAAATGTATGGTCTACAAAAAAAAATTAATAAAATACATAAATCTGTAACTGTCCAATACAAATTTTCAACTAAATTGTTAAATATGATTTAATATTTAACCAATTGATTTTTTATCAAATTGTTACACTTTTAGTTAAAAAAAAAATAATTTTCAACCATAAAAAATCAAATTTTCAAGAAAGTAGATCAATTTTGAAGCAATTAAATTACTTTAAGAATAAAATAATATCTGCAACAGATAAATAAAAAGTTTTATCGAAAAATTTAAATTTTCAACCACAAAGGGTATTTTCCATACATAACAAATTTTTAAAAAATCATAAATTATCAACAACAACAACAAAATTTCAAACAAATTGTTAAATATAAATAAATTTTTAACTAAAAAACATTAATTTTTATGTGGAAATGTAATAGTTATATTCTCAGATAAGAAAAAAAATATTTTCAAGCATAAAAAAAAGGAAATTTTCTAAAACATTTTTTTTAATACATAAATTTACAACTAAAAAAGATAAATTTTCTGAATTTTCAAAGAATGAAATTATTTTCGGACTACAATTGAATTTTTAACCAAAATAGGAAGTTTTAGCCAAATAGTGGAATTTTCAACCAAAAAGTAATTTTCTGAATAAAAAATCAAAACAAATTTTAAGAAAATACATGAATTTTCAACTAAAAAATATATATTTGAGCCAAAAAAAAATGGTTTAATTTTCGCTTAAAAACTGAGTTTTAACTAGAAACAGTTGAATTCAAGAAAAAATAATAGGGATTTCCAGCAAAATAATTGAATCCCCAATCACAGCAGATTATTTTTCAACCAAACAGTTGAATTTTTAATAAAAAAAAACTTGGAATAACTTAATGCATTAAAAAAAACAGTTAAAATTTCCACGTTGAATATTGGAATAGCTTTAATTTCCGTTAAAAATTCAATTTAAAAAAATACAATTTGACTTTTGAAAATTTCCAAAAATATACAAGAAATATTTTTCAAATGCTTTCCACGAGTCAAAAAGTATTAACATTCATTTAAACTGACTCAGAATTTGACTTATAATTTTGTGAAATCCTGTAGAATAAGAAAAAAAAGTATTTATATAAACTTTAAGCAAATGAACGAAGAAACTAAAAAAATAATCTGTTATCAAAACATTTTTTATTTATTTAAAATTTGTCTTCCCTATGTATCATAAGAACGCTACAATTTTTTTTAAGAAAAACATTTTTTTGGTTGAAAATTCGTTTTCTAGTTTGAAAATTCTTTCTTTTTGGTAAAAATTTCTTCTTTTTTATTGAAATTGCAATTGTTTTGTTTGAAATTCAAATCTCTTTCACTTTTATTATCAACTATTATATTTTTCGTTGAGAATATATTTTTTTTATTGTAAAATTTAACGACGTAGTTAATTGTTTAAAAAAATCTAAATGCACACGTCTGGTTAAAGATTGATGATTTTACTTGAAAATTTATCTTTCTGATTCATAGTGTATGCATTTTTTATAAATTTCGTCTTTTTGATTTGATAAAATTAATCTTCTTACCTGAGCATTCAACTATTTTGTTAACAATTTTTTTATGGATTCGACCGTTTTTTATTTTAAATATAAATATTTTTGGATCAAATATCAACTATTACATTCATCACAACACGTTGAAAATTATTTCTTTTTTATTGAAAATTCAGCTGTTTTAGTGAAAAAATTTCTTGTTACATCTGAAATTTAAAAAAATCTTTTTAAATTTTCTCAAGAAACTTTGGCAAATTATATTTATATAACCTTGAAAACAAATAAGTGGGTTTTCAATCAGAAAAAATTATTTAATACCAAAAAAGACGAAGCTTCAACAAATTACATAATTTTTTCAACCAAATAGTTGGATTTTTAAACAAAAGATACTTTTAAACAAGAGAATAATTTCTTGCCAAAAAATTTGACATTTCAAATAAGTACATTAATTTTCCACTACATTTTTTAATTTTTCAACAAACAATTAATTTTCTAACAAATGGTTGAATTCCCAAGCCAAAATGATAAATTTTCTATACAGAACACTTGAGTTTTCAATCCAAGAATATGAATCTTTTACCAAAAAAATAACTATTTAAACTTTTGCGAAAAAATTTAATTTGGGTAAAAAAGACGAATTTTCAAAGAAGTTCTGGAATTTTTAACTAGAACGGAATAATTCTTAACCGAACAGTTTCACTTTTAACAAAAAAATTGATTTTCGAGAAAAAAAAAGAATTTTCAAGAAAACGCACAATTTTTTATTTTGTGGTCAAATTTTCAAATAGGAAATTCATTATCTACAAAGGAAATTAATTTTCCGCTTAGTACTTGAATATTTCACTAAATAATTACATTTTTAGTCTAACAATTATCAATTTTTAAACAAAAATAAAATATTAAAATTTTTATTAAAACAATAATGTTTAGTTTTCGAAACCGAATCTTCCATAAAAAACATAAAATTTTCAATCCTAAAATACGAATTTTTTGAAGAAGTCAATTTTTAACATAGCTGTTCAATTTTCCAGTAAAAAAATGAATTTTGAATCGCGGAGTTTAACTTTCAAGCAAAATGTGGAATATCCCACCTTAAAAACAAAAAATGTAATAGCTTATATTTTAATAAGAAAGTTTTAATTTTTAATAAACAACTATTGAAACTGACGAAGAAATAAAACAAAGTATGTACTTGAATCATGAACTAGAACAGACAAATTTTTAACCATACAGTTGCATTTTTACCCGAAAAATGAATTTGATACCCAAAAAGAACAAATGTTTAAAAAAACTCATACATTTTTAACTTAATAGTTGAATTTCGTACCAAAACGATTAATTTTCTATAAAAAAAAGGAATTTTCCACAAAGAAGTTGAATTTTTAATCTGAAAAATTAAATTTTTTAACCCAAAAAGGAACAACTACTTAACAATTGAGTTTCAAACACAAAAGGTAATTTTAAAAAAAAGTTACTTTTCCACAAAAAAAATTTAAACTCAATTTATAAATCTTTAAAGAAAAAAATGAATTTTCAACAAAAAATTAACCCCATGTAAGACAACATAGAAAAATCGTTTCTCCCCCCTCCACCACATCGGTGCCAATAATTAAAAAATATAAAAAAGTGGAGTTTATCGCCTTATTATAATTAATTTGGAAAGTTCTTATAAATCATTAGGTGAGTCTGATGATTGAAAAAAGTTAATTTAAAATATGCAAATTAGAATTTAGATATATAGATATAATATAGAATTTCTTTAAATTTGTAACACATTTAGTCGTGTTTATCGATTTTTGGTAAACCTCTAAAAGCGCTTTTTGAAAAGACCACATAAAAATTGACCAAAACGAGAATAAGGTTCAAAAATTTATTCCAAGCATGTATGCAACACGTGCCTTCGCAACAATGTAAGAACAGTTTTACGACTATTGTGTGTTCCTCTGGCATTATTTGTAAACCTCACATTTTAGCCCTTAGTTCTCATGAGTGCTGGTCTTTTTAGCCTCTGAAGGCATTTACGAAAGGCAGTGGAAAAAAAGAATAAAAGAGGAAATTAATCAGCGGTAATGCCTCTACAAGTAATGTTCTGTCTTTCTTTCAGAATACTCTGAACACTTTTTCTTTTCTTCTCTCTTCATTTCTCTTACACTTCAATTCTCTTTCTTCTTCGTGAGTTTCTTTTTTCTGAAGAGAAAAATCACACTCACACACACAATATTTCACACACGAAAAATTTCACACTCACACTCTCTTTTTCTCTATCTGACCCTACAATCTTTTCGCAAATATATACAAGCGCGAATTTATCGACCGACTCTAAACGACATAATCCAATTTTCCTGCAAATTGGTGACAACGCTTTTTTTACACCGCCCACCGCCTATGTAGGACACTTTATTTTTTCTTTTTGTTCCCTTTGCATAGAATTTATCCGCCACTGAATTTATGCCGCTTTGAAAATAATTGAAATATGTACCTTGTGCAAGAATACAAAATGCAAAAGAAAAACTTTACATCGGAATTACTGAACAAAGACAAAGTGTGGGTCATTTTTTCGCTAGTTGGGCTTATTTGATAAATTGAAGAGAGATTTAATCGTCTATTATTATTTCACGTTTATTAAAATACCATTTCAGTCTATTTAAATTTATTTAAATTAAATTATCAATGATAAGCCGCGACTGCATTCGACTCTATTAAAAGTACTCGCATTTGCCTGGACTTTTGGCCAGGGGAGAGGCAAACTGCAGAAAACTACCTCCTGAGTTTAACCCACCTATCGGCAGTTCAATTAATTTTTCTCTAAGTCAAAATAAAAATTACTCCATTTGGCAAACAATTTACTATTAATTTTTTAGTTTATAAATGATTATACTTTTTTTTCTTTTTTGTTAAAGATTTATTTGGTTAAAAATTGAATTATTCTGTTTGAAATTGAAATACTTTTTTAAAAATTCCTCCTTTTGATAAATAAATGAACCATTTGGTTGAAAATTTAACTACTTTGTTAAAAACTGATTTTATTGGTTAAAAATATAACTATTTTGTTAAAAAACAATTTTTATATTATAATCTAAGTTTAAAATTCTTGCTTGAAAATTATCTTTCTTAGTTGAAAATTAAACAATATATCAAATTTTCAATTTAGAATTACTCTTTCTTCGTTGAAAATTCTACTAGTTTAGTTCCAAATTTGGTTAAAGACTAAAATTTGGTTGAAATTTCATATTTGTCAGTTAAAAATTTTTCCTGTTAAAAATTTTACAAAAATTATTAAAAATTCCCCTTTTGGGTTTTCGTCAATAAAATTCAACAATTAAGATGAAATTTTCTTTCTCTCTTTGCTGAAAAATCTCTCTTTAAGGAAATTCAACTATTTTGACGAAAATTATTTAATTTTTCTGGTTGAATTCAACTGTATTTTATTCAAAACCAAAAGATTTTGCGAATAAAATATAAATAATTACATTTTTCTTTGTAAACTCATCTCTAAATATTAAAAATTTACGCAACTTGTTAAAAAAAATTATTAGGGATTCACCATTTTAGATGAAAATTGAACTGATTTATTGAAAGGTATCTTTTCCGGTTGAATTCAATTGTATTTCATTCCGAATTAAGAGCTTCTGTGGATGAAATGTCAACTTCTTTATTTTTATTCGAGGATTCATTTTTTAATATTAAAAGTTCTTCTACTTCTAAGAAATTCTTTTTTGCAGGTTTCACCATTTAAGATGAAAAATCATCTGTTTGGTCAAAAAATAAACTATATTGTTGCAAACTATTTTGTTTTTTAGTTTAAAAGTTAAATTTTTAAATCGGAAATTTCAAGGTTCCATTACTAATAGAAAATTTCTATTTTTCTTGAGGAAGTTTAAACTATTTAGTTGAAAAATATTTCTGTAAATACCAAATTAAAATGTATACTCAAGAATTCAACTATTTAAAAAATAAAATTATTTATATAAAAGCGCAATTATTTGTTTGAAAAGTAATCTTTTCTCCTGTTAAAAATTAATTATTTTGTTAAACATTTGTCCTTTTGGATAAAAAATTCTTCCTTTTAGATTAAAAATTCAACGTGCTTGTGAAAAATTATTTTTTTTGGGTTTGAAAATTCAACAACTTAGATAACAAATTTCTTATATTTTGGCTAAGAAATCTCTTTTGGTTATTTTTAATCGAAGATTCTAATATTCTATTTTCGGTTCAAAATTGATCTCTTTTGTCCAAAATAATATTTTTTGGTGGACAATTGCACAACTTGGTTGAAAATTTAAAGAATTTATTAAAAGTCATTTTATTAGTCAAATGTGTAACTATTTGGTTACAAATTTTCTTTTAGTTTAATATTTCTTTTTTATCATGACATCTTAAATATTTTTTAATATCATAATTATATTAACACAAATTGGAATAATATCTATCAAATATCATTTTATAATAATCAGCCAAATTTCAACCAACAATTCCATAAATCTAATTTGTTTTCTAAAGTGTAAAAGTCTTTCAGTTATTATTATAAAAGTTATTATTAATAATAACTATTAATTAATGAATTTAAAGCCTTAATGATTGGAATCAAGTATATTATTTTGATTCTCTTGTAATATATAAATCTTTTACTCAACATAAACTTGAAAAAAACTAGTTTGGAAGAAGTTACAAAATATTTTATAAACATTCGAAAACCTTTCAAAGTTTCAAAATATTTTTAACTTCTTAAAAATTTTTTAAATTCCTATCAATCTGATTCAAAGTATTCATAAAATTGTGAAAAATACTCTAATATATTAAGAAGAGCTTTAGAATCTTCCAAATTTTTAAAATATTTTTAGCTGTCTTTTATAATATTTTGAAAATTTCTTTAATTTTCTGTGAAATTTAAAAAAAAATGAATATTACAAATTTTCAAACGAGTCCCAGGAAAGATTTTTTATTATATTAATACCTTTGAAAATTGCTAAAAAGCTTTGAAATTTTGTTTCATAATACTAAATTTTTTTTTTACAAATATGATTTTAAGTTTTTCTAGGAATCTTAATAAAATTTTTGTATTATCTTGAAACCCTTCAAAATACTTTGGAAGCTTTGAGATTTTATTTCTCATCCTTCTAAAAAAATTGCCCTTAAATCTTTTAGATATTGTTTCAACAATTGTGGAAATCTTTTAAAATGCTTAAGAAAAATAGAAACAGTCTCTTAAAATTCATTTTTAAAAATAATAAAAATAATTTTGTTTTATCAGGAATCTTACAAAACTTAGTTTATTCTCCTGAAACTTTTCAAAAATTCTAAATACTTGTTTGAAATCTAAACAAATTTAGATTTTGCTTTAGATTTTTTCAAATTTTGTTCTGTTTAGAATTATTTTTGACTCTTTCTAAAACTTCTAAATATTTGTTTAGACTTACTCGAATTTTCCTACACTTTTTTTTAATTCTGCAAAATAGAAAAATTTTTAGTTTCTGCTTGGCAAATTTAGAATAAAGCTTTAAAAACTTAACTTACAGTCTTCTAGACACTTTTTCACGAATTTATGAAATCATCACAAATTATTAGAAAAACTTGGAATTAATTTTTCATTAAAAAAAAACTTTACAAATTTTCCTAAAAATTTAAAGAAAACTTTAGTATTCTTCTAAAAATTTGTAAATACTTGAAAGACTTTTTAATTCTTTGTTTGCATTTGTCAAGAATCAAAATTTTGTTTAAAATTGGTTGAAATCTTATGAGTTCTTTTAAATTTCTTTTTAAAAAATCACTTTAAATTTGTTTTCAATTTTTTGAAATCTTTTTAAGTTTGAAATTATTATTTTTTAAAATGTGTTTAAAACTTATAAATATCTTTCAAACTGACTGGCATATATATTCTCAAATTTTTTATTTTTTAAAGTTTAAACAATTTTGCTGTAAAAATGTGTATACTTTCTTGCGAAATTGTAAAAAAAATTTTAAAATATTTGTCAATTTTCTCTACAAATTAATTTTTCGAAATGAATTTTTTTTCAAATTTTCGCAGGAATCTTAATGCGATGTGACGAGTGGGTCACGTGACAGAATTCCTATCTTACTGACATTTTTTTTATTTCATAACTTATTTTCACACAAAGCACCACATTGACTAAAAAATGTGTGATAATAAATAAAAAACACAATAAAAAGCAAGCAGGTCCTAAATTTCGATAATTATGAAAAAGCAAGAAGAAATATATTAAAATAACTTTTTTCATAATTATACAAATTTAGGACCCGGCCCATCTTTCTTAATGCTTCTTAATTATTATGCCAAATTTTTAACTCGAGGTAGCGCTTTGTGTAAAAATAAGTTAGAAAATTAAAAAAATGTCGGTAAGGTAGGAATCTGGCCACATGACCCACTCAGCGCATGGCTTTAAGAACATTTTTTATGCTCTTGAGTCTTGAATACTTTCCAAATTCTTCTTACAAATACTTTCTCTTAATATTGATAAATCTCAGCATTCTCTTTACATACCGAATTTTAAAAAAATGAATGTCATAATATAGTTATAATAATTTAGTTTGCATTTAAAAATGTCAATTATGAATATGAAAATATATTAAAGCACATTTTCCAATAGATAAATAAATTTGAGTGACATAGGTTTTTTAATGGGCTTATATAATTAAAACATTCATTTGAAATGTGTCATAAAACCAAAGGTTTAATTATTCGTTTTCAATTTAGTAATTAAAATTTTTACCTTAAAAACCGAGATTAAGTAAATTATTGGTCTATTCTAGTATCTTCTTACTTGAATGCAGCACTAGTAATCTTCGATTCATTAATTTAAGGACATGTCACGAATTCGTCACGTGACCAGATGCCTACCTTACCGACACTTTTTTCTGTCCTTAACTTATTTTCACACGAAGCGCCACATCGAGTTGACAATCCAGGATACTAAATAAGAAGTACTAAGAAAGGTGGGTCTGGTCCTCAATTTTTAGAATGATAAAAAAGTGGTTTTTAGTAAATAATTTTTTTTTGTTGCTTTTTTCATAATCATTCAGATTTGGGATAAGACCCACCTTTCTTAGTGCTTTCTTATATATGATCTTAAATTATCATCTGGATGTAGCGCTTCGTGTCAAAATAAGTTAGGAAATAAAAAAAATTTCGGTATGGTAGGAATCTGGTCACGTGAACATTCTTCACATGGCTTTAAGATACAATGTAGTGACTTGTCATCTTTCAAAATTCACATCTTTTTACGTTTATTTTTAAAAATAATTTAAAAACATTTCCTTTAATATTTTACTAATGAACTACACCTGAGTATTACACTTCAAAAAAATTATGCAACTATTTTCAAAATTTGTGACACTATTTACACTATTTTTAATCTCTAAATTGAGTTTTAAGAATTGCCTATTACTAGCCAGTGCTTAGTAATAAAATTCTATTTATAGTATTGAAAATGTCATTTCCTCTTTTAAAATTATCCTCTATTATTTCTCTATTATCGTGATTGATTGTTTTTTCGTTTAGTTCAGTAAACTTTCCGTCAAAATGTAATATAATTATCCAAAATAAGAGACAGAGCTAATTGGATGAATATTGATGTGGTTATATTCCACTCTTATGCCTTCCTTAGTCAACAGATTAACGGAATGAAGGACATACTTCTCTTATTCATAAAATAGAACTCTATTCTTAGCATGTGCATTCTAAAAGCGTGAGCTAATCTTTCCGTAGATAATAATCCAAATCGACTGCGATATTCCAAAATTTAATGCTTGCGTGCAAGCGCCCTTATAGACGTCCTTATTGATCCAACTCATGCCAGTGGAAACTAAAGAGTACATTCCCTATACTTTCAATATATATATAGTACACTGTGGGGTAAGTGCAGAGATATTTCAATGTACCTCCTTTCACGCAGAGTTTTCTAATTATCTGTTGAAGTTTTAATGCACTTTGAGGTAACACAACAATTTACAACACAATAATTTATGTATTTAAAAAATAAATAAATTATGATTAGTCACAAATTAGAAAATCATATATAAATATCTGCCATTAATTAGAAACATTGTAGTTGTTTTAAAATCAAAATAATGATTTGACTCCCATATAAAAATACTTAAGGTTCCATAGAAGCCGGACCGGGTTTGTAATTCCTGGAAGTGCTTGCCCACGTCGTTTCTAAAGGGACAGGGCGAGAGACGATGTCGTATCTCGCTTCGGAAGGGCCGCAGTGCGCGAGTTCTCATTCGAGTATATTGCGCAATATTATGCATTTCAACTGGAAACGGTTCAGGCGGCCCCGTCTGTTTACGTTTCGAAGTTACCTATTTAGTAACAAGGCTAATGTGCGGCTACGGCCGCAATTGTTATTATATGGGACTTGGAGTGTAACATAAAAAGTTTGTTTGTGGAGTTTTGTGGTGGCTTATCCCAAATAGGAAATTCTCGAAAGATACTTAGTTGATGATCCTGCTTTTTCGAATGTTGCAAACAACTTTATTCTTTTTTTAAATTTAATAGAACCTAATTAATATGCAGAAATGGGAGACAAACCTGGATAATTTGAATCAAATATGTGTTTTTAGTTGCATAATACTGAATAAATTTGATTTAAAATTTAGGTTTTGCTATTCATTATTAAATTTTCAAAAAGTAGGGTATAGCGTCGAAAAACTGGAGAGGCCCTGACAAGTTTCACCTAAGTAGGGCAATGATCTGCAACAGCGTTATGCGCCATGAATGGCCCTTGCCAGTTTATCTAACATACAAGAAGCAGGGAAAACTGTATAGAGCCTTATCAGGCAAAATTTAGATTTCTACACACGTATCAAATTTCAATTTTGTTTTTAATTAATTATTCACATAATTAACTATTAGGAAACGTTCCAGTATGTGACGCTATTTTTAGTAATTTTTTTTCATCCCTCCTGCTTGTGACAGCTTGTGATTTTTTGGTGAAACCCCTTCCAAAATAAGCTCTTTTACATTTTCTCAAAGAATTCCTAATTTTACCTTTTTCTTATGGCTTTTTTTGTAGAAAATTAATCTTCTTGGTTAAAAAATAAACTTTTTGGCTAAAGATATAACTTTTTGGTTCAATAGTGAACTCTTTTTTTGAAAATTCATTTTTTTATTGTTGATGACTTCTCATTTTAGTTGAAAACTCATCTTTTTTGTTTAAATTTTAAATATTTTTCTAAAAAAATTTTTTTGTGAAAAATACGTTCTTTTTATTACAGATTCATTATTTTAGTAGAAAATTTTACTTTTCAGTCGAAAATTAACTTTTTTATTAAAAGGGCAGCTGTTTTTTCTTTTGTTAAAAAAATTGTATTTTTGGATTAAGAATTACAGATTGTTAAGTAAAAAATTACTATTTTATGAAAAATTCCTATTTTTAACTGCTTATTTAAAAATTTGATTTTTGTACCTTAAAATGTAGCTTTTTTATTTTTGGCTAGAAATTTTTCCTTCATAAGTTAAAAATCCTACTATTTGGTAAAAAATTCATTTCTTTTACAGAAAATTAATCTGTTTAGTTAACAAGAACTTATTGGTAGAAAGTTTAACTCTTTGGCTGAATGTTACAATCTCTTCTTGAAAATTCATTTTTTGATTTAAAGGTTCATTATTTTAGTTAAAAATTGATCTTTATACTTGCAAATTCAAATATTTTTCTGAATATTCTTTTTTCTTATGATTCATTTTCTTCAATAAAATTTAAATTATTCTATTTTTGGTTCAAAATTGATTTTTTCGTGTCGAAAATTCATTAATTTTTATTCTTAAAAATTCAATCAGTTGAAAATTTTACTATTAGGTTGAAAATTAGTGCATTTTGCTGAACTTCTCCTTTTTCAGTAGAAAACTATTCTTCTGCGTTAAAAACTAATGCTTTTTTTCTTCAAAATTCAACTACATGTTTGAAAATAATTCTGCTTTTTGGAAAATAAACAATTTTGTTGAAAGGTTTCCTTTTTGTTCAAAAGTCAAATGTTTTGTTTAAAATTCGTCTTTTGGTTGGGGATTCAACTGTTTTGTTTGAAAAATCGATGTGTCTTAGTTGAAAAGTAATTTCTTAACTGAAAATTTGATTATTCCTTTTAGAAATTTCGCTTCTTCTTTGATTAAAAATTAAATTTTAAATTGAAAATCTAATTACTTCCCTTTTGTGGAATATGTATCGCTTTTAGTTGTTGAATCAACTACTTCGCTAAAAATGTATAAGCTTTATTTAACATTCCCATTATGTTGAAAATTCAGCAATTTTATTAAAAAGTATTCCAAATTGCATTTATTTACAATTTAAAAAAATAAAATACGCAAGAAAATAACATAAAATATAAACACATCAAAACTATACAAAAATATAAATAAAAAATTTTATAATTTTAAGTATTATAAATAAATAGAAATAAATATTATATAAAAATATAAATATTAAGAAAAAAAGCTATTCTACTGTATGTTTAAAAGTTAGTTTTGTTAATTCACAATTCTGGTAATTAGATGAAAATCTATCTTTTTTAGGAGAAAATTAATCTCGCAAATTAAAAATTTAACTGTTTTGTGGAAAATTGATTTTTTTGGTTAAAAAATAATGTTTCAATTAAAAATTGTCACGACATGTCTCAAAAAATTCTTAGCTTTGTACAAGATTGGAACCCGAAATATCTCTTTTTATCATTTTGGTATTTTTTTTAAATTAGTTTTTTTATAGAATATGAATACTTTTGTTTAAAATATTTTGTTGAAAACTCATTCCTTGTTTTATTGAAAAATAATTTTTTTAAATTTAAATTTCATTATTCGACATTTGGTTGCAAAGTGATCTTTTATAGTTGAAAATTTAATTCTTTGGTTAAAATTTATGTATTTTGTCCAAAGTTAATTTTTTGGGTATAAGATTAAGGTTTGTAGTTGAAAATTCATTTTTTAAGTTGAAAGATTCATCATTTTCGTGAAAAATGTATTTGTTTAGTTAAAAATTAATTTTTTGGGGTCAAGAATTCTAATTTTCATTGCAAATATGTT
>NC_046664.1:72419751-72528449 GCF_010883055.1 Belonocnema kinseyi | reverse complement strand
AAAGTTGATCTTTTTGGTTAGTGGTGCAACAAATTTTGGAAAAATTAATTTTTTAGTGGACAGAATTAATAAAAATTAATAATTCATCATTTTTCTCGAAGATTTAGCAAACTTTTTGGTGTTTAATTTATATTTTTTAGTTTAAAATTGAACAATTTCGTTGAAAAATCGTCATTATCGGTTAAAAATTAATTTTTTTAATAAAGAAATGTACTATTTGACCTTGGGTTTAAAATATACAATTGGCGTAAAATTAATCTTGTTGATTCAAGATTCATAATTTTTGTGGAAAATATAACTATTCCATTTTTTCTTGAAAATTTATCATTTCTAGTGAAAAATGTATGTAATTTGTTGAAAAATCGTCTTTTTAGTGAAAAAATATTGTTCTTGGTTGAAAAGTTACCTATTTGGTTAAAAGTAATTTTTCAATTCGCCATTTCAATGGAAAGTTCAGTTTTTTGTTTGAAAACTTATATAATTTGCTTAATAATTTTGTTTCGTTTGAAAATACTAATTCTTTCAACTGAAAATTTAACTATTCGATTTTTTGTTTGCAAGTTACTTTTTCCAGTAGAAAATTCGCGTATTTTTTTTAAATTCATATTTTTTGGTGAAATAAGTTCTGTTCCGGAAAATTTTTCTTAATTCTAAACACCACTAAACACGATTTATCGGTGTATTGCCAACTAAAACCGATCTCTTGGTGCATACCCTTAAGGATGGACACTACGTACAATTAATCTCAAAAGTTGCCAATCTTTAAAATTATTGATGACATCGACAAAAAAGATCTATTATTAATTTTTGTAAATCTTGATGGAGAGCTCACAGCACAATTCAGAAAAAAATAATTCAGTTTAAAATTGTTTATTTAACAGTATATATTTAAAGGTTAAGTTTTTAATTTCTCTTAAGGTAAAAGTTACAATTTTTATTTAATCTTAATGATCAAGGCCTTATTTCATTACTCGAAGGATTCTCTCAATTTCCATTTGGTTTGATTTTATTCAAAAAATTAATCAAGAACTCATACAGTTATTATTGCTATAAAAAATCATAATTTTCATTTTAATTAACACCACCCAAATAGAATTGTAGAGAATCCTTAAAAGAATAAAATAATGTCTTCATCATTAAGATTAAATAAAAATGGTAACTTTTTCCTCAAGAGAAAGGAAAAAATAAAACTTGAAATATTTCCTGTTAAATAAACAATGTTAACCTAAATAATTTCTTTCTGAAGTATGCTTTACAGATATCTTACAGATATGCTTTACAGATATTAATAATAGATTTTGTTTGATGATTTTATAAATTATTTTGAAGATAGGCATCTTTTGAGATTGATTGTACCTATTGTACATCCCTAGATATGTGTTTAAATCACACTTTGCTTCTTCTGCAATCTGAAGTAATTTAAAATATTCCACTTCCGCTATATTTTCTCGCCCTGGATTAATAATTAAAGTTTACTGTAAGTCAACACCCACAGCAAAGGAGGAACATTGTGCTTCTGACATGGACAAAATGGAATTTCTTTGCTTCCCTGCTTTTATATGATAAATATCGCATTTATATCGAAGAAGCAGTGAAAGTGAAAATTAACTCGATTGCTCAAGAAGAAAATCAATCCCCTAATAAATCCCGAGAAACGATGAGTTATATCAGCAGCACTGCGCGATAGCATAACCACCCGCGACGAAGAAATACGGGTTCTCTCTATGAACCTATAGTCCAATATGGCCAGCTTATTTATCGGCAGGAACACGTTGAATGCTGGATGGTGGACGCGAGGTGAACTAGCCTTTCTATGCACCTCCGGCCATTTCAAAACTCCCGTTCACCCCTGGGGCTCCTTACCCATTCACCGCCTTCACAACCACCAATTCAACATCCCTTTCAAACGAGAGACCAGAGTCATAAAGTTTTTCTCCATTGTAAGCAATATAACTTGACAAACCCGACTTGAAGGACCGCGATTTATAGGGTTGGGACTTCTTTTTTTTGACCTGAAGAGATTCGTCTGGTCTTCAGGTGTGAAATACGATCGATCAATGTGCAAATCTCAAAAAGTTAAATTAGACATCAGTGAATGTGAAACTTCATTGATAACATCTAAAATAATAAAAATATTTATTATTGTAAATTTATTTTATGGTTGAAACTTAAGCGCATTTTTATTAAAAATGGAAAGATTACGAGATATTATGGGTTAAATGCGAAGAATATGATCACAAGCGAAGGTAATGTCCCGCTCTAATCTTGAAGATGAGGCACCGATTTTTCAATGAAATGTGAAGATTTTTCAAAATAATGAAGGCAAAAGTCATTCTGGGCTATCAAAGATATTTAGTAGTCTAGCTGATTAGGATTAGATTCGATATCAATCCAACCAACAAAGGCAAGACACCTTCGTAGTCTAGATAGTTGAGACAATATTATCGAACAATCAAACATTTAGTAATCCAGCCAGTTAGGACAAGACTGGATCAGTCTAATCAACAGAGGCAAAACATGTTGTAGGCTCAGCCAGAGAAGACAAGACTAATGATCAGTCCAACAAACCAAGTTAGTCCAGTCAGTTAAGCCAATACTACAGATATGATTGATTAACAGAGGCAAGACATTTTATTCATCCAGCCAGTTAAGACAAGGCTCTAGATAATTCCGAACAAAAAAGGCAAAATACTTTGGTAGTCCAGTTAGTTGAGACAAGTGAATCGGTCAGTCCAATTAACAAAGAAAAACATGTTATTTCCTACCCAGTTAAGACAACACCTGTCTCATCCATAGAGGTAAGACATGCCATTAGTCTAGCAAGTTAAGACGGACTAAAGCTATATCTATCTAGTGAATAGATGCAAGACAATTTCACAGATCAGTCAAACCCACAAAGTTAGTCCAGTCAGTTAAGAAAATACTGTAGACACGTCTAATCCACAGAGACAAGATATGCTATTATTCCAGCTAGTTAAGACAAGACTTTAGATCAGTCCTACCAAAAAAGCAAGACACTCCGGGAGTTCAGTTAGTTAAGACAAGACAATCGATCAGTCTAACCAACAAATAAAGACATGTTATTTTGCATTTAGTTAGGACAAGATCTGTCTTATCGACACAGGCAAGACATGTTATTCGTCCAGCTAATTAAGACAAGACTATAGATCAGTCTTATCATCAGAGGCAAGACAGATTATAAGTCCAGTCAGTTATGACAATCCTATTGATCAGTCTAATCAACATAATCAAGACATGTCGTAATTCCAGCCAGTTAAGACAATACTATGGATAAGCTGGCCAACAAAATTATTCTAGTCAGTTAAGACAATTGAATAGATCTGTCCAATCAACAGTGCAAGGAATATTATGAGTCCAACTAGTTAAAACAAGACTGTAAATCAGAACTATTAAAAAAGATGAGACACTTTGAAAGTCCAGTTAGTTGTGACAAGAAAATCGACCAGTCAAACCAGCAAAGAAAGACATGCTATTTTCTAGTAAGTTAAGACAAGACCTGTCTCATTTCAGAGGTAAGACATGTTATTAGTCCAACCAGTTAAGAGAAGACTATATATCTATCTAATGAAAAGATGCAAGACATGTTATCAATCCAGCTAGTTAAGACAAGACAATCAGTTCAACCAACTAAGTTAGTCCAGTCAGTTCATACAATACTATATATATATGTCTAATCAACAGGGGCAAGACTAGTTATTAGTCCAGTCAGTTCAAACAAGACTGTAGATCAATCCTACCAAAAAAGGCAGGTCCCTTTGCTAGTTTAGTGAGTTGAAACAAGACAAGACTATGGACCAGTCTAATCAGCAGAGGCAAGGCGGATTATAAGTTCAGTGAGTTGATACAAAGCAAGGATCAGTTCAACTGACAAAGGCAAGGCATGTTTTCAGTCCAGCCAGTTAAGATAAGACTATAGATCTATCTAATAAATAGATCCAAGACATTTTATGAGTCCAGATAGTTAATGTGATAATATAGATCAGCCCAACCAACAGAGGCAAGTGACTTTGGTAGTCCAGCAAATTGAGAGAAGAGAATCGAAGAGTCTAACCAGCAAAGGAGAGAAATGTTATATTCTAGCCATTTAAGACAAGACCTGTTTAATCAAAAGAGGCAACACATGTTAGTAGTCCAGCCACCTAAGACGAGACTATACATAATCCCAAAAAATAAATTCAAGACATGATATTACTTCAACAGATGAAGACAAGATGACGCATCAAGTCCAACTGACAAAGGAAAGACGCTTGGATAGTTTAGGCAAATGAAACAAGTTTACAGATTGGTCTTACCAACATAAACAGGAGACTTTGATAGTTGGGTAGTTCAGCTAATTAAGAAAAGACTACTGATCAGTCGATACAACAAAGGCAAGATAAGTTAGAGTTCCCTTCAATTCAGACAAGACTATAGATCAGTCCAACCAAGAAAAAAAAGACACTTTGCTAATCCCGCAAGGTAAGACAAGATTATAGATTAGTCCAACAAAAAAGGCAAGCCACTTTCGTATTTCAGCTAATTAGGACAAGACTATAGATCAGTTCAAACAACAAAGGGGAGACACTTTGGTTGTTCAACCAATTAAAATAAGGCTGCAGATAAGTCGAAATAACAAAGGCAAGGCATGTTAGTATTTCATCCAGTTAAGACAAGACTATAGATCAGTCAAACCAAAAACGACAAGACATGTTACAAGTGCAGTTTATTATAACAAGACTACAGATGAATTCAAAAAAAAAAGACAAGACACTTTTGTAGTTCAGATAGTTAAGATAATATTATATAGTAGGTAAACTGACAAAGGCAAGACACTTTGGTAGTTCAGCCAATGAAGACAAGACTACAGATAAGTCTAATCAACAGAAGTAAGACACTTTAGTATTCCATTCAGTTCATACAATACTATAGATCAGTACAAACAAAAAAGCAAGACACTTCAGTAGTCTCTGTTAGTCAAGACAAAATGATAAATTAGTTAAACTGACAAAGGCAAAACACTTTGGCAGTCCAGCCAATTATGTCAAGATTACTGATCAGCCCAAGAAATAAAATAAAAACAAGTTACTTGTCTAGCCAGTTAAAACAAGACTATAGATCAACTCAACCAACAATGGTAGCAAAAATTGGTAGTCTATACTAAATAATATGTAGTCTTATCATAATTGGCTGAACTTTGAATGGCATATTGGATTCGCAGCCGGTCATTATTTTTGGACCAGGAGGCTTTGAATTATATTATATTGTAATTTCAGTTGATTCTACCGGAGTCGGTATTCAATGTAAAGTATTCGGGTTTATTTAATCATTTCTTCTAGTGAGGTGAAATAAAAATATTTTGCATTTTTCAAACCATTGGTTCGGAATACTTATACAGTTTCGCGAGTGTATTATAAATAATTTTTTGTTATTTTCTTGGGATTTAACTAATATGCTTAAATTAAAAACTTTGGCCAATTAAGTCAGAAGATATTCTTAAATATATTGAAACCACCGATTAATTAAATAATTAAATAATACTAAAAAACATGAATAATTATTTCTTGAATTTGTCTCTAGAATCCATATTAATTTGAATAATAATTCACACCATATTTTATTTTATCTTTATACACTTAAAATACAGTGAATATATTGTTAAAATTAAATTGAGTACAAATATTAAGTTTAATTTTAACAATATAGATGAATATCACAGATAGTTTAATTTTTAACCAAAAAGGTTAATTTTCTACCAGAAAATACCACTTTTCAACTAAATAAATAAATTCTCAACCAAATAGTTGAATTTTCCAATTTCAAGCAAAATTAGTATTTTTAATTTGGTTTCATTCTCATTTTGGTGTTTTAGAAATATAAGGGTAGTTAGAAGTAAATAAGAAATAATAAATAATAAATAATGAATAAGTTTATTGAAAATTTCAATTATCGTTAAAAAGACCTATATTGTCCTAAACTTTTTCAAAGTTGTAAATTTTGTTGAGAATATAATCATTTATGTTTAAAAAAAACACACCATTTCTGAAGCAAAACGCTGAATAACATACATAAAAGTTTTGAAAAAAGGGATTCTTATTGATGATTTTTGTTTAAAGATTTATATTTAAGAATGTCAATTTCAAGTGAAAACCGGCAACATAACCCACAATTTTCAGAAATTGTAAGTCTTTTGCGAAACTTTACGATTTTACATTCAATTTCTTTTAAAAATATTTTTTTCCAGCGAAAAGCACTAACATAAAACATATACATATAATATTTTTCGAAATAATTAATTGGATGATTTGAAATTTCTTATTCAAGTTTTCCATGATTTTTTTGTTATGTAAAGGGAATAATTAATTCGAAATTTTATTTTCAAATGGATATAGAACCACATTAAACATTGCAAAGCAAACCAGGTTTTCAACAAAAATGATTCCGAAATTTTCTACATTTTAGTCAAAAATGATGCTTTTCATTCAATTTTAATTTAAAAAAGCTTATTTTATTTCTTGGAATTATTATTAAAATTTTTGTTCGGTACTCGTTATTACATTTTCTTAAGTAAATTATTTAATTCGCAAAATAAATAACTAGCAATAACTGTACATAGAATTAGAAATTTAAAAAATAAAATTAGCCATTGTTAATTTAAATTAAATAAGAGTTACGAATTTTATCTAAAGTGGGAGGGAAAATATAAATATGTAAATAATTATATTTAGCAAAGGGTCTCGACTTACAACAAATCTTTTTTGATGCTACCAAATTTCAGAGGACATATGCTCTGCCTATATTCAAATAAATATTATGAGATTTAATATTTTTCATTATTTACATATTATTCTTGATTTTGCAATAATAAGAGAAAAATACTTAAAATACAATTTTTTAAGACTGGTTGATAGTAGCATTTGTTACAAAATTAATTTTAATGTCTTCTTAGCTCCAACTTTCTTAAAAACCAAGAATTCTATTCGAATTAAAAAAAAATTATAAAGAAATGTCAATTCTTAACAAAAATAATTAAAAATGTATTGAGTAATAATGAAAAATTATATTAATCTTCTAAAGTACCAATTAAATTCCAAATATTAAACCTTACCATTACAATTCACAAACAATAAAAAAATTATGATATACCATTTCGTAATGCATTTGAACTGAAAATTATAAAGTTAAACTTGACATTTTTCTTTATAATAAGAATACTTTATTGCGAGCTACCATAATTTTTTGTAGCATAAAACAAAAAACTCCTAAGAGAGTAAATACAAAATAAAACTTTTTAAAACTTGGTCCGATGGGTAATTAAGATGGAGAAAGAGGTTGAAACAAGTTCAATAAAGGCAACAATAACTCAGAGATTCTTGTCAGAAAATTTTAATTCATAACTTTTGTTTAAAAAATGCGCAGTTTCCAACTTAATTCTTTGTTTGCCCTTTCATTATTTTTTCAAGAATATGCTTCCATTCCAATATCTTCCTATATTTTGTAAACCCTTGATAACAATGATAACAAGCTTGAAGAGGATCTAAGCTCGTAAGCTTTCTGTTCTTTGCTGAAGCATAAAAGGCACTCTGGTGCACTTCAGCTTAAGAAATAACTCGTCCGTAACAATATAATTTTTTTACTTCAGTACAGTCTATCATAAAATAAATCAAATTTAAACAAAACTTTTATGTAGATAGTTTAAAATTTTTGTTGTGATTTGATATTACGAATAAAGTACAACTGAAGGGCTTTGGTTCAAATCTTCATGAATATATAAGAGAGGGTTTCTCAGCTTTTTTTGGCAATATAGAAAATGCCTAGGACAATTTATTTATAAATTAAAAATTATTTTCTAATATCTCAGACATTTAAAATAAAAATTTCTCCAAGAAGTTCATTTTCAACTAAAAAAGATAACTTCTCAACAAAAAATTTAATTCTTAAGTTGTAATCTTATAGAAGAAAGATTTAAATTTTTAATCAAAAACAGCCAAACTAAACGAAAAAAAGAAAACTTTCAAAGAGTAAAGTTAAATCCTCAATCAAAAAAAATTAATTTTCTACCAGTTGCATTTTAAATAAAAAAAGATGACTTCTTTTTGAAGAAAGTAATTTTAAAAAAAGTTGAATTTGAAAATCAAATATATAAATTTTTCTATCCATAGGATTTATTTTTTTTTTACAAAAATAGGAATATTCTACCAAAGCAAAACAGTTACATTATCAAATGAAAAAATTAATTAAAAAAAAAAAACAATGTATTTCAAAAAAGTTACATTTGAAATCAAAGTGATTAATTTTCAGCAAAATGAAGACCATTTTAACCAATTAGTTTAACTTTAATACAACATTTATAAGCAATCACATTAAATTTCTGACGAAAATACGAATTTTCTACGAAAAATATAAATTTTCAGCAAAATAGTTAAATTATTAACCAAAATTGTCAATTTTGAACTAGTATAATGAATCTTTAACGGTAAAGTTTAATTTTTAATAAATTGGTGCAACTAATAACCAAAGAGTTAAATTACTAAGTAAAAAATTTGACTTATCTATCCAAAAATACAAATTTGCAACAAAATACTTGAATCCTTAAGAAAAGGATATTTTAATTTCGAAATATCTAAACTAAACTAAATTTTATTTTTAAAAATACGAATTTTTGACAAAATGCTTAAATTTTAAATAAAAAGGTAAATTTTTAACTAGGGTGATACATGATAAGTCTTTGAAAAAATTATTGTTAACGTATAGGTTCCACTTTTAACCAAGAAGTTAAATTTTCAAGCAAAAAGTATGATTTATTGACGAAAAATGTAACAGTTGATATTAAAAAAAATTTATTTTGAATCAAATCGAGTTGAATTCTTAAAAAATAATTGTAAACAAAATAGTTGCATCCTATTCGAACAAAGAATAATTTTTATCTAAATAGTTGTATTCTCAACCAAAAATAATTTATATAAAAATAGGCGAATTGTTAAACCAAAAAGAATAATTATAAAAAAAAATATTTTGATTTTTTAACCCGAAAAGATTTTTGAGCGGAAAGAACAAAATTTTCACCCATTTATAATTTAAGGAAAAAAGTTTTTCTTGAAAATTGCAATCTAGAAGAGTAATTTAATTTCTAAGTTCGTTTTTAATGAGTTGTAAGGTTAGAAATTTGAAGTCTCTAATATTTGAAAGTATCGTTTAAAATAACTCGAATTATTCTCATCATTTATTAAGTCTTTCAAAGCTTAAAACGCTTGAAAATCTTGTAGATATTTTTGACAAATTCAGAAATTTTTCAAATTGTTTTACTATCTTTAAAAAATTACATTTTGTATAAAATTTGTAATACGGAAATAATTTTCAATTTTGAATAGCAAATTTGTCACAAAACAGTTGAATTTCCTACCAAATAGTTTAATTTTTTACCAGCTTGTTAAATTTTCAAGCTAAAAGAAAGGACTTTTCACAAAACGGTTGAATTTGTATCCTAAAAATATGAATTTTTGTCGGAAAAGTTGAATTTTCTGTCCAGTTGTTGAATTTTCGAGTAAAAAAGACGAACTTCCAACCCAAAAATATATATTTTAAATAAAAAAGTTAATTTTCAAACAAAAAGTTGAATTTTCAATTAAAATTATAAGTCTTGAACCAAGAAATTTTTTTTTATCAAGTAACTCAACTTTCAACCAATGAGTTGAATTTTAAGCCAAAGAGATTATTTGTAACTTTATTTCATATTTTTCAAATTTATGGCATTAAGGACATTTTTTAATGAAATAAATTTTTGTTTAATTATTAATAACAGGAAAATCAGTTACAATTGATTAAATTTTTGAATTAAAAAACAAATATTATGCATAAAACAAATTTTTTTCAGTTTAATTTTGTGTAAATTTCATAAAAATAAATAACTTTAGAGCAGAAAAAGTGAGACCACATTTGGTTCGTCGAAATATAATATCTCATTGCAACTGTTTGGTTAAAAACTAATCTCTTTTAGTTGAGAATTTAAGTACTTTGTTGAAAATGTGTATTTTATAGTTAAATTCAATCATTTTTGTTTTAAATTAAAATAATATATCTTTTCGTTAAAAGAACAATCATATTATATTTTTGATTAAAAACTAATCTTCGTAGGTTAAAAATTCAACTCTTTGTTTGTTTTGATTAAAAAATAATTTTGGTTAAAAATCCATCTCTTTGTTAAAAATTAAATGATTTTCAGAAAACTTCCTTTTTCCAAAACAATGAAAAAATGTACCTCTTTAAATTCAACTAGTCGGTTCAAAATTAACTTTTTTGTTTAAATTTGATAATTTCGGGTTGAAAATTCAACTTTTTGGTGTAGAAACTTCGTCTTTTTGTCTTGGAATTTCATTAATTTTATGGATAAGTCTACTATGTGGTAGAAAATTCACTTTGTTTGTAGAAGATTTTTTTGTATTTAAGATTTATTATTTATTAAAAATTTCACTATTCCATTTGTGATAAAAAAATTTTTTATTTAAAAAATTCAACTATTCGGTGTAAAATATATTAATTTTATTTAAAAAATTGTTTTTTGATTAAAATACCAATTGCTTTAGCTTGAAATTTAACTATTTGATTAAAAATTAACTTTCTATAAGACGCGTATTTTTTGTTTTATTATTAAAATATAGCATTAAAAATAAAGAAAAATTAAAGAAAAACGACGCTAGGTACCAAAAAAGATGGGTAGACAAAAATTATACATCCAATAAATATTGACACAATTTTTCAGAAATTATTTTTCGATAAAAAGCAAAAAATAAATTTAAATAGAATAAAAAGATTATGTACAAAAAAAAAAGAAATTTTGTATAGAATGTAAATATAGAATTGAAAATGAAATGTCTGAAAAAACAACAGAAGAGACGAAAACAAGTAAAAAGGCAAAAGTTGTTTAACCAAAAAAAGAGACAGATGATTTATAACCTTTTTTTACTAATATAAATTAAAAATAAAAAATAATTTTTTTTTAAAAACAACACAGGCTACAATAATATTCAATTAAACAACATGTTTCAACTAAACTATACCTTCCAATTTTTTTATAACCGCTTTACGTTAGCATATGTATTTTTGATTAAAATTACAAAAAAGACATTAAAAATGAACAAATTAAATTTATCGACAAACAACCAAAGTTGCAGTAAAATATATAATAATGAAACTTTTTAAATAAGATACATTTTTTAGATTAGCTGAGAGTAAAATCTAGTGCGATGTCAGGAAAAAATATTTAAGTAAATAAATAAGTCAACAACGTCGGAAAAAGTCGAGAATGTGTTCGTTAAAGCTAAATGAGCTTTAACGAAAAAGAATTCACAATCACCAAATTACAGTTGTGGATGCTGTGCCCTTTAATTTCTAAAAACCTGTGGGGATTCAAGTATGTTGTTGAAAGTTCGTATTTTGTGGCTCAATTTAACTGTTTTATTATTAAAAATGAAATTGAGCTACAGGAAATATAAATTTGGATGAATCCTAGAAATAAAAATTGGAAAACTTTCAATCCACTTGCAAAACTGAGAGAAATTAATTTTATTTTAATTTTTCCATGACGCCACAAAGAAACTTGTAAGTGCTAATTCTATAGAATCTATTCATTTTTAATTTTTTTCGTCCTCCCTATTACATAATGATGTTCTTATTTCTTCAAGATTTATTCCAAACACTTACATATGCGTTCTTTTTTAACGTTAAAGCAAAAGTTGCAAATTTGACTTTCAAAGTAGGTCTTGTCTTCCTCGTAAGAAGCATGGAAGAGTAGATCTCGGAAGGGTAGATTGAATGATAAGCGTCTTCATCCTCTCTTTAGCCCTTCGCCCTTTCTCTCGCCATTCAAATATCTACCCTCTTTTACTCTGCAATTTGAATATTCTACGTGAAATTGTATGAGGCGTGAAATATCAAAAGCATTTTCAAGACCTAAAGCTGTCCATTGACTTTCTTTTTTTTTATGGGACATTACCCGGGTTTTTGACCGGAAATTCGGGATGACCGAAAAAATCACCAGAATTTTCATCTCGAATGTACTAATATGTAAATCAGAAATGTTTTAGTATATTTCTTTTATTTTGATTTTTTTTAATTGCAAAATTTTTTGATTTTAATTATTTTATTTATCCATTCAAATTAAATATAAAATAATTGCATTTTTAACCAAAAATATGAGCTTTCGACATAACAGTTGAATTTTTAATCAAATAATTACATTGTTAATCAAAAAAATAAATTTTTAACACATAAGATTTTCTTTACGAGAAAACATGTATTTTCAACAAAACATATTAATTTTTATACAAATATTTAAATTTAAAAAAAAAGAAGAATTGAGAGCGGTAAATACGAATTTTTAACCTGATAATATGAACTTTTAATAGAAAAAAATCATTTTTAACTAATTTGAATTTTGAACTAAATAGGTAAATTTTTAGTTAAAACAATGAGTTCTTAATTAAAAAAAAATACAAATTTTTATCTAAAATTATAAATCTTCAACAAAATAGTTCAATTACCAGCTAGAGAAAATTTTTAGTTGAGAAAAAAACGTCAAATTTTCAGGACGACTAAAAAATCCCGAAAAATAATATTTCCGACATTGCAAAATTTCAGAACTGGAAAGTTCGCGAAAAATAAAACTCCTTAATAATGATATTTCCGAATAAAAAATTTCTGAATTAGAAAATTTTCTTCATTTAATTATATTTCCGATTTGGATTATTCCCGAATAAGAAAATTTACAACAGAAAATTGCCGAATTATAAAATATCCGCACTAGGTTATTCCCAAATTTTTACGCAAAAAAAATTATGTGTTTGAATTTGAGAATTTTGTAGTGCAGACATTTTTAATTAGGCAAATTTCTTCCAGGATATTGTGATTCAAGATTTTTTAAATTCGTTAATATTACAAACTGTCGAGAATTCCATTATTCGGGAATTTCATTACTCGGGAATTTCATTGCTCTAAAATTTCATTTTTCCGAAATTATATAAATTGGGAATTTTTCAATTAGAAAATTTTACGGTCCTTATGAATTTTCAGCCATATAAGTCAATTTTGAATAAATAATATTTTTAACAAAAAAAGATAAATATGCAAACCTAAATTTAATAGTAAAATTTTTGAACAAACGGAAAAAACTTTCAATGAATAAAAGTTCGATTTTCTTATTGAGTTCTATCTTTGTAGTTTGCAATTAAGTTTGAAGAAACATTTAATAAACAGTAAAGTTAATTTTTAATAATTTTAAAGTATTAGGTTAGAAAACTGGAAATTTTACCTAAACAATAATGGTAATTTTTCATTGTACGCTTTTTGATTTTGGAATATATGCAATTAAAAATTCCTAAAAGTTTGAAACTTTCAAAACATTGTAACAAAATTACATAAAGTTTTAAAGAATTTTGGAAGCTTTTTAAGGATTTTAAAGAAACTATGTAAGGTCTTAGGATATTTTAAAAGATGCTAAGCAGTTTTTAACAGATTTCAAGATTCTTGAGAGATCTAAAAGATTTTAGGGCATTTCAAAAGATTTTAATGAAATTTAAAGACATTTAAAAAATGCCAAAGAATTTTCAAGGGATTTCAAAGAATTTTAAGTATTGTAGCGTACGTGAAAAGATTTCAAGGAATGTTTAAGGAATTACAACATGTCGTGGAAATTCCAAAAATTCTAATTATTTGTTGCTACTTTTAGAAATTTCATACACTTTTAAGATTTTTTTTTAGATTTGTAAGGACTTAATAGGAACTTTATAAGGTATTGAAATATTCAAAGAAATTCTAAATAATTTTCAATAGACTTAGAAAATCTTAAGGGGTTTTGAAGATTTTATGGTATTTTAAAAGTGTTCAAGAAATTTTTAACAGATTTACAAAATCTTTTTGAATGTTTAAGATTTTATGGTATTTTGTAAGATTCCAAGAAACATTGAAGAGATTTTAAATAATTTCAAGGAATTTTGAAATATTTCATAAGATTTGAAATAATTCACGGTAGGTTTAATGATTTCAAAGAATTTTAAAGACATTAAAGTAATGTCAAGAAGATTTCAAAAATTTAAATGTATTTAGGTGTAAAACCAAAATTTCAAACATTTTTAAAGAATTTTGGATGTTTTTAAAGGATTTTATCAGAACTATATATAAGGTTTTAATATATTTTAGAAGATTCCAAAGAGTTTGCAACAGATTCAAAGAATTTTTAAGAATTTTGAAAAATTTCAAAGTTTGAAATATTTTAGGTAAGTTATAAGATTCCACTAAAATTTTTACAGATTTCAAGAATTTTAAAGGATGATAAAAGATTTTAAGTGATTTAAAAAGATTTTAATAAATATTGAAGAGATTAAAAAATGTTCAGTATATTTTGATTTGATTAATAGATTTGAGTAATTTCAAGGAAATTCCAGAAATTGCCGCAATTTTAGGGTATTTTGAAAGATTTCGAAATTTTTTAAAAACATTGGAAAAATGTTAAATAATTTTAAATTATTTCAAAGGATTTCAACTGTTTCAGGTTATGCTGAAGGCTACCAAGGGATTTTGCAGAGAATAAAGTAATATAAATGAAATTAAAACATTTTAATGATTTTCAGGTATCAAAACCAAAATTTTATATAATTATAAAATATCTGAACATTTCAAAAGGATTTCAAATATTTTAAAGTAGGTTAGAAAATTCCAAGAAATTCTTAGCAGATTTTAAGAATCTGAAGAAATGTTAATAATTTTAGGGTATTTTAAAAGATTCCAAGAAATTTTGCGAAGATCTAGGAATGTTAAAGAATCTGAAAAGATTTTAAAGCATTCCAAATATTTTAGGGCATGTTAAAACATGTCAAGGGTTTGTAATATTTTAGAATAGGTTACAAGATTCAAAGGAATTTTTAACAGATTTAAAGAAATTTAAGGAATATTACGGATTTGATAAATTCTAAGTGACCTCAAAAGAGTTTAGGGTATTTTGGAAGTTTCCAAAAATTTGTAAAAAGATTTTTAAAATGTCAAATAATTGCAAGATATTTCGAATGATTTGAAATTTTTTTAGCTTATCTTAAAAAATTTTTAAGAATTTTCAAGAGGATAAAGTAATATCAAGGAAATTACAAAAATTTCACTGATTTTCAGTTATTAAACTAAAATTTTTAAAAAATTAAAATAAATATGGGAAGATTTTGACAGATATTAGGGAAATTTCTCAAGGAAAAATATTTCATGGGATTTTTTTTAAACAACTTTCACCATTTTAATAGGATTTCAAAGGTTATAGGTAATTTTCAAAGATTCCAAGAAATTTTGACATTTTAAAAATTTCAAAGAATTTCAAAAAATTGAATGTGAATTCAAATATTTTAGGGCATTTCAATAGACCCTAAAGAATTTTCAAGATATTTAAGTAATGTCAAGCAAAGTCCAAAAATTTTAATAAATGTTAGATATTAAACCAAAATTTCACACAGTTTCAAAGAAATTCGGAAATTTGAAAGCGTATAGGAACTATATAAGATTTAAAGAACTTAAAGAATCTGACCGGGATGTTTTTTAATGTACTGATATGGAAATTACAGTTGATAAGTTGATTTCATGTATGTTATTATTTTAATTCTATAAGTTGAAAGAGGAAATTTGTAAAAAAAATCATGATAATTCTAACTTGGAATAGGAAAAATAATTATGCGCTGGGACAGGCAATTTCAACCAAAAAATGTAGATTTTGAAATTGTCACAGGGAATTCACATAAAGAATTATAATTTTAAATTTCGAGTCTGAAATTTCGCAAAAAAATATAATTTTGTTATGAAATAGGTTATTTTCGACAGTGAAGATGCATATTATAAAATAATTTTATTTTTTATTTATTAGAAGGTGTTTAAGTGTACAAACATAATCCCTGTGCCAAGACAGAATTTGTTCAATTTTTTTGAAATTGTAATTATTTTATTGAACATTTTTTAAAAATAATTTATTTACTGTAAAAATAAGTATTCCATTTTTGATTAAAAAGTGATCTTCTTAGATGAAAATTTATATTCTTGGTTGCAAACTCGTATTTTTTGAGAGAATATTTTTATTGTTGACATTTTGTAAAAAAAAAATATTTCCGCGAGGAATTATAATTTTCACTTCGGTACAGAGAAGCTTAGTATGAAATAATAATTTTTAATTTTCGGAATTGATTTTCAGTGAAAAAATTTGATTTCGACAATTTGAATAAAGAATTTCCGTATTAAATTATAATTTGGACTTCTGAACAGGAAATTTTCTTAACAACCATAATTTATACTTTGGGGCAAGAATTTTTCGTAAAGGTTTGGAATTTCGCCTGTAGGCCGGATATTTATATAAAAGAATTATTTGGAAGAGGAATAAATAAATAGATATCAAAAAGGTCCAATTAAGAATTATATTTTAGGTTTAGAACTAGAAATTTCTCTAAAGAATTCTAATTTTAAATTTCAAAGAAGTTATTTATCTTAAGATTTATAAATTTTATTTTGGAACAGAGTATTTGCGTGAAGAATTATGATTTAGTTCAGATTTTAGGATGAGCAATTTTTGAAAGAAATTTTATTTCTAATTTAAAAGAGGAGTATTAAAAAAAACTCTGTGCAAATTAAAAATTACAATTCTACTACAAAATTAGATGTTCTAAATCAGAATTATAATTCTTACGACCATAAATTATCAGATGCTTTTTTCTGAAAATGATCATTATTTTACACAATTCTCTATTCCAAATCAGGAATCTTTTTTTTAATGTTTAGAAATCAGCTAAAAACATTAAAAGTGGTTTGAAAACATTTAAATCTGTTGAACTCTTTCTAATTAGCTTGGCAAAATTAACAGTTGACGAACAGAAACTGAATAGCATTCAGGGTCCCTAATATTTGTCGAAAAGTTTTGGTTTATTTTATTGTTATTAATTGTTTACGTGAATGTCATTTTTCGTTAGAAAATTTTATTTACGTGTATATCGGGGGTTCCCATTTAGCGGATGATAAGCGGCAGCTTTACGCCTCATCCGTTATTCTAGATTATCCACGAAAGCGTATCTAATGGAGTGTCGCAAGAGATAACCGGGATATGTGTCTCGATTAAAATTTTAATAAGTTCGCACACCGGTTGTTTTTATCACAAAAACAAGCATTTTCCACTTTTACAGCCTGACATTTCGAACTTGTTCTAAAGTGCAAAAAGTCTTTTTTACTCCCTAGAGAGGAAAAAATACTTTTTACTTCCACAAATCTTGAAAATTTCATAGAATTTTTTGAATATCCTAAAATCTTATGTAGTTCCTACAGAATTCTTCCAAATTTTTGTTAAATCTATGAAACTTTAGTTCAATACCTGAAAATCATAAAAATGTCCGAAGTCCCTTAAAATTTTTGAAATCTATTAAAAGTTTCAAAAAATGTTTTAAGACATCCTAAGATTTTCTATATATTATATTAAATCCTGCAGCTTATCCTTTTCCTTTTTTTCCTTTTATCTTTTTGTTTTGAAATTGTTGGACATTATTTAAATTTTTTCAAAAATTTTCGGAATCGTTCAAATTATCCTTAAATCTTAAAAAAAAACCTTGAGATTCTTGAAGTCTGTTGAAAAATTCCTTGAAATCTTCTAACCGACTTTAAAATTCTTATTCTTATAACCTGAGCTCTTATATCCTGAGCTTGCTAAAAATTATATTGCCAATGAAGTTTTTTGAGAAAAGTTTTGCGACCATTAATATTTTTTTTATAAACAAATCATACGAACAAATGTACGTTTTGAATATTTTTGAGCAAAAAAAGAATTGTTTTTTCTTCTGACCTTGCTGAAGTTATATTTAGAATGAAGTTTTCTGAGAAAAAAATTTACAACCCAACAAAATTTCTTTATTTTATAAACAAATTATATCAACAAATGGACATTTTTGATGTTTTGAAGCGAAAAGAAATCTTTTTTTCTGACCATGCTGAAATATTATATTACCAATGAAGTTTTATGAAAAAAATTGTACAAAGTAGCGATATTTGTTAATTTTATAAACAAATTATATGAACAAATGTACATTTCGGGTGGTTTTAGCCGAAATAAATAGTTTTTTTCTTCTGAACTTGCTAAAATGACGTTTCAAATTATGTTTTCTGAAAAAATTTTGCCATCAATTATTATTTGCTTATTTTATGAACAAATTATATGAATGAATTCACATATAGGACTATTTAAGCAAAAAGATTTAGATTTTTCTTCAGATTTTGTTCAAGTTATGTGTGGTAACATTATACTTGTATCTTCAATAATCACATATTTTACATTTGTTTCAAATTATGTATAATACATAAAGAAATATTTTGTCCTAAACAGTTTTTGTCAATATAATTACAAAAATAAATCAAGAAAAAACTATTTATTTTTGCTTAAAACACCTAAAATGTTCATTTTTTAAAATAATTTCATCATAAAATAAACAAATATTGATGGGTGGCAAAAGGTTTTTAAGTAAACATTATTGGCAATATAATTTTAGCAAGATCAGAAGAAAAAAATGGTTTATTTTCGCTTTAAATCGCCCACAATGTTCAGTTATATTTTAAACCAAAAAGACGATGTTTTAACGAAACAATAAAATTCTTAATAAAGAAGGGTAACTTTTTTGAAAAAAATTGATTAATTTTGATACAAACAGTTGCATTGTATTTCAAGAAAAATACCATTTCTACTAACATAGATGAATTTTTAAATTAAAAAGAAAAATCATAAAAGAATAGTTGAATTTTCATCCAAAAAAGATTTAAGTTTGACTTTTCAGTATAAAAATATTAGTTTTAAATGATAAAGAAATTTTAAATAAAAATAGTTGCATTTTATACCTGAAATATGGATTCTCAACAGAAGAGTTGCATTTTCAACAACAGAAAAAAAGACTTTTTAACCATATTCTTAAATTTTAAACACAACCGTTGCATTTTTATCGAAGAAAGGTGAAATTTCTAGTAAAATAGATGGACTTTTTGAAATAATTAGAAAAATTGTCAAAAAATAATTTAATTTTCAACCTATTAAGACGAAATTTCAACAAAAAAATTGAATTTTTTACCAAAAATCATAACTTTTCAACCAAATTGATTAATTTTCAAACAAACAATTAAATTTGCAACTGAAAAGTAAATCTTGCGGAGAAAGCAACTGCAAAAACAAATAAAAATAAATACATGTACAATTTTAAATGAAAATTTCAAATTAAAAATTTATTCTATTTGACTGTTCAAAGTTATAGAAATTCTCCGACATTTACACTATTTTATTTTTATTTTTTATATTTCTGTTACCATTTAGGAATTTGAGGAAACTATTTGTAATTTGCAGAAACCAATTTTGAAGTTATGGTTTTAGAATCGGTTTCTGAAAATTACAAATAATAATAAAATATGAATGAATTTTGTAAATTTCAATTGCTTTAGTATCTTAAATTTTTCGATATTTTCATAAAATTCATAACAGTTTTGCAGCAAAAAACTATTGCGAATGTGAAGCATTATTATAGAAAACAATTGAAAATATAATATTTAGCAATACAAAATTTATTTTGTTATACATGCTTTTATTATTGAATATTACTGAAACAGGTAATATATATATATATTGAGTAATCTTTAAACATTCAATAATATTTTAAATACTGATTTTAGAGAAAATTTCATCGGACAAAAAATTTGCAGATTTACAAGAGAAATACGACTCTATTGGTGAATTTGCTTGAAAATGGTATTTTGTATTCACCATATAAAAAATAAAAAAAATTATATCCTACATAATTTTTCCCGATTTTTGTATAAATTTTGACATTTTTCATGTAAAACTATTTCATTAAAGGCCAATAAAAAGTTCTATTTCTTTACTAATACCATTATTGTTTCCTCTAGCGATAAAATCGAATTTAATGTACCATCCCAATATTATTTTAATTTTTTTTAACTCATCAGTTTACCTTACTTTAACGTATTATTTTTTTCAAATGTAAACAACTTCCTGATTGAAGTAAAAAAAATATATGGGAAAAGTGTCTTAACGAAATGAACTGGAGTGAGCATTAGGTCAAATCAGAATTCGATATTTGCTGAGAAGAGACTGCGGAAGTAATTAGAGTATGGGATAACTAGATTATATCAGTTCCGTTCTCTGCAATAGGGTGTAATCAGCGTATGATAGTTACCTAGAATCTGGAAACGAATGGCAAATGCTCGAAGCACCAGGCCACCACTATGGATATCTACCTTAATTACAATTGTGAACAAACCGAACAAATACATTGGATAGGCTTTCCATTTGAATAAATGATAAAAACGTTTGAAATTTTAGTATTCTACAAAATCAAAACACGCAAAAAAGTCATGCGTTTCAAAAATTAATATTGCGGTTTTCAATTGGCGAATTTAATATTTTTGTCACAATAAGTGGAAAAAGTGTCGCACTATTTGTTAGTATATAGAATTTTATTATTTCTTTTTTTATATTTCTGTTACCATTTAGGAATTTGAGGAAACTATTTTTTATTTTCAGAAACCAATTCTGAAGTTATGGTTTAAGAATCGGTTTCTGAAAATTACAAATAGTGATAAAATATAAATGAATTTTGTAAATTTCAATTACTTTAGTATCTAGTGTGAATATTGAATATTCAGCATATCACAATAAACAAGCAATTTCAAGACGACATTATCAAATTAAATTTGAAAAACAATCTTTTCAAAGTTTGGTGGAAAAAATATGACATTCTGAAATCCACTATACGAAAAATTATGACTCACTAAACTTCCATGTGCGCGCGCCAACGCGACGTAACTGTTATATTCATTTGTATTGTTTACCCAATTTTCAAAAAACTATTTATTTGTTGAAATTTTTTTTTCAGTGCAAATTTCATTTCTGAAAATTTTGATTATAAATAACCTTTTGCACTATCAGAAAAAATACATATAATTTTGAAAATTGAATACAGATACTCATTCCACAACAGAATAAGGATTTTAAAAAATCATATATTTCTAATACAGATAGGTTAAAATTTAATAAATTTTTATAATAAAAATTACATCAAATATTCAATCACATCACCGTAAAATGAATAATTATTTTTTGTTGATAAATAAAGAACAATTAAAATGCAATCTTTATGTTATTTAATATTGTAAGAAACTAATCAGCTAATAAGTAATTCATCAACTCAACACAAAAAGCATTAAAGAAAGATTTTTAGTGAATCATTCAAATAATTTTTACTCTACATTTTTTCAGAAAAATTGAGTTGTTTATAAACTTTTAAACTCTTCCCGGAAAAATAAAAATATATTCGCAGATAATTTCGAAATCAGAATTCAGATAATCATTTAACATCGCAAAACTTTATAAAAATAATGTAACTGGAATGGAGGTATATTAAACATTCCCAAACTTTTATCAAACTAATTATAGCCAATATTATTCTAAATGAACTTGAAGTAAATACAAAATTTATGTCACTCAATCAAAAGAAATTACAATTAAACTTTTATTTAATTTAATATTGTGAAAAAATCGGCTAATAATTCATGTATTCTTAACGTAAAAAATATTAAACTATAATTTTTATTTGGAGATTGACATCGGTTTTATTCTACTTGTTTTTTTTTAATTTCACTTTTATTTCTGAGAATTTGATTTATTAGTAACCTACTATACTGAATTTAAAAAACAAATTAAACACATTAACGTATAAATCAAAAAATTGAATGCACACACCTATTTCGTAATATCAGAATCATTTGAAAAATTAGCTAATTTAAATAGGGATGCTTTAGTATAAATAAACTTTTATTACGCAAATTATATCCCATATTCACGTATATAACATTCAAATAAAAAATTAATTTATGTCACCTAACTTTTGGAAACAAAATTTTAATATCTATTTAATTTAATATCAAAAAAATTATTCAGTTAGTAATTAATTAATTATTTCACAATATCAGAAGCTTTTAACTATAATTATCACTGAAGCATTCAAATCATTTTTACTTAATATCTTTTTCAAATTTGAACTTACATTTCCTGAAATTTAATTTACTAATAACATTTTAAACTAATTCCTAAAATCAAAAGTTTTAATAGAATCAATTAATAGCACAGGAAACGAAAAAAGGGCCTTGTCCACCAGACGAGATGAACATTTATATACGTTTTTCAGGTCACTGAATCCGAATCCGGGAGTGGTTTGACTCGGTCAGGTCGCATTTTATTTCTAACCTCAAAAAAATGATGAAATTTGGAACATTCCTGACAAGACCCAGAAAGCAAAGCGGTTATATATTATTTGACATGCCAAAACCTTTAATTTTAATTTCAGGAGACAATTGAACTAAAATAAAGTACTGACATAATCATAAAAAATTAATAACAAGAAAAATGGTATCTTAATTTATCAAGTGCTCTTTTGTAATCTGTATCAATATGCAAAATATTGAAGTCATCTTCGAAGCTACTCGATGAAACGAAAAAGATTCCAAAATAGTGGTATTAACAATGCAATTTTTTTCATCCTGAAAGACAAAGAAACATCCGTGTGAAGTAAAAAAAAATTTTTTTTTCGAAAGACCAAGAACTTTAATTTGAGCCCTTTCCGCAAAAATGGGATAATTTTCAGGGTTTTATGGACGCGGGCAGAAACCCTTATAGTTTCAGTCAGGAGGGATAGTAGGGGAAATTATGGGAAAATTATGGGAAAAATAATGGTATGGAATTAATAGGATAGGAAGTAGGAATAATGGGAAGGGAGGTAGGGAATGAGAGGAAATTTTGAGTGAAATGTGGGGAAACTTTGATAGAAGAAGGGATAGGAAATCATAAGGGGGGGGGGAGTAGCGGAAATGATACGATGGGTAGTAGAAGTAATTGAAAATGAGGTGTTAGGAAATAGGCGAAATCAGCATATGGAATGTATTGAAATTAAAGTAGGTAAAATAATTGAGCGTGTTGTAGGAGAAGGGATCGGAAGTAAGGGGCGAAGAAGTAGCGCGAATTATAGAAGGGTTTTTACGGAAAGTAAGGGAAAATAAGGGACCAGGAAGTAGGGAAAATCAGAGCATGGGCAATATAGGATGTTGAGTATAGGATAAAGAAGAGAAGAAATAAAAATAAAAGAAAGAATGGGAGGAAAGGTAGATCGAGTTAGGTGAAATATGGGTTCGGAAAGTGAGGTGAAATTATGGGGGATACGGAGGAGTGTTGAGAAATAAAGGTATATTAGTGTTGAGACAGTAAGTGAAGGAGTTAAAAATGGGGAGGGAAAGTAGACAAAGTGAGAGAAAATGAGGAAAAGGGAAGTAGAGGAAATCAGAGTATGGACGTTATAGTATCATAAAGTAGGAGGTGAAAAGTAGAGAAACTGAGAGAGAGAGAGAGAGAGAGATAGAGTGGAATAATAAGAGAAAACATAAGAAAATGTTAGGGGAAACATGGGTTGGGGAAGTCAGGTGAAATTTCGGGAGGTAGGAAGAATAAAATAAATAAGTTTACAATGAGTGTTAGCAAAGAGAAGGGAAATTAGGGAACATGGGGGATTGGGTAGTAGGTGAAGAGGCGAAAATTTAGCAGGTTAAGTGAGATGAGGGAAGGTAGGGAAAATAAGGGTAGGGGAAGTAACATAAATTATAATTAGTCAAAAGAAATGGTGGAAATTAAGATTTGAAAAAGTAAGGTAAAATGTGCAGAGGTAATGGAGTAAGAGAAATGTGAAGTGCGTAATTATTTAAGGAGGAGTGTTACCTAAGAAAATGAAAAAATGGGGTATTAGATGAGAAAGAAGTTGGAAAAAGGAGTAGAGGGTAAGCTTGAAGTGTGGAAAGAGAAGTGAGTGGACGGGGTTGTTTAAACTAAATCTTACATTAAGGCTTACATTTAGGATGATCTCGTTTTAATAAAAAATTAAAAGTTTGTTGAATTAAGGAAGGCCAGCACTGATAATAAATTTCTCTGACTTAAGTTTCTTTTTCTGCTTCAGCAGCCAATTGCTACACTATGCTGCATGGTAGCAGTGGTAAAAATGGGGAAATATTTCCGAACACAATTGAAGAAATAGCGCGGACGGGGCCCTATATCGACAAGTCAGCCTCCAAAAACGTGACAGCCTTGCTGGGAAAGACGACATACTTAAATTGTCGCGTCAAAAATTTAAGCAACAAAACGGTGAGTGTGTCAAGCGTATTCTTCCTCTGAACTTTCAACATGTATTACAAATGGTCCCCTACACAATGGATTTCTCGATACACGTCTTTTCACACTTTTATTCTCTACTCTTTTGTAGATCCAGAAAGTTCTCCAAGCATTGTCATGTAGCTCACTCTCCTATGAAAAGTTTGATACGTACTGCATTTGATAGTTTTCAACAAATTTCCGAATGTCACTTTTAGATGTACTAAAAGAGTTATTTTGTTTATAAAAATTTGAAATAAGAAAATTTATATAGTCAGAGAGGGTCAGACGCTTCTACAGTAAATATTTTTGTAGCGTTTTAAGACGTTAATTGAGTAAGTCAAAACTGTCTCTGCCCTACTGTTTCTTTCCTGCTCTACTGCTGCTACAATCCCTACTTTCGTCTACTTCCTCTACCATTCAATTATTCCGTTTACTTCCACCCTCGTTTCCCCTTATGAACATCTCGCATAGTACCCTTCTCCTTACCTATCTGCCAATACGTTTCCCTGCAATTAGTTTTCCCTTTTCTAATTTCACTGACAAACCTCTAATCTCTCTATCCCCATTCTTCTCACTTCCCCTAATTCTATTTTCGCATTTTCCCTGCACTTACTTTATTAACTTCCCTTAATTAGCCATCACTAAATCGTCCTCTCTTACCATATTTATCCTTCCTGTACTTTTTCTGTCCTCAATTCCAGTATTTATTCTTACCAAACCTTCTTGCTACTAATTGACCTACACAACCGCCCACTCACTTCCCCTATTTCTTTCTCTCCATTTCCCTCATTTTCCCTACTTGTCACTCCACACTTCTCTACTCCTCCTCTTACTTCTCCTAGGTTCCAATTCACAACTCCCCTTAATTACGATTAACTCCCCTCCACTTCTTTCACCATCCCTAAAATTTGTCCCTCACTTACCCTGCTTCTTCTTCCAAACGTTTTCTTGTAGATCGTTTTTTATCCCGTTTCCTGATTATGCACTTTAACAAATTTTAACTTATTAATTGCTGAAGATAACTTTTCTATTCCAAAAAAAAACCACGTGCGTGAAAATTCAACTGTATTTGATTGCATTGTTTAAAAACCGCATTTTTTATGTATTAAGAGAAATAACCACCGAAATAATGGATAAATACACATTTTCTGAAAAAAAGTTCTGCAGCTTCATCTACTTAATTTATTCCTAAAAACGTAGACGAATCGATTAAATATTGTAGGATACAGCTGATATTAACTGCTAAAAAATAAAATTTTGCGCTTTAAAATTAAAATAAGTCTAGAAGTAATTAATGAATTAATATTTTCTGTAAAATAACACTGTAGCTCTATCTAGTCAACTTATCCAGAAAATTACAAATAAATGGATTGAATATTTTAGGCTACAGACCAATTTATGTAACTGCTAAAAAATAAAATTTTAAGCATAAAATGTGAAATATCTTTAGTCCCATCTCTATCTCTAGTCCTTTGAACTGCTAAAAAAATCAAATTTTGGGCATAAAAATTGTAATAACTCTAAAATTAATTAATAAATACAAATTTCATTTCATTTCATACTTCAGTTTATTTGATTGAAAACTTTAGACTGCAGATAAATTTAACTGTTACAAAATAAAATTTCGGACATTAAAAGTAAAGTAACTCAAGAAATAATGAATAAATCAAATTTTCTCAAAAATAGCATTGAAGCTTGATCTACTACTTAATTTATCCAAAAAAAGGAAAAAAAACTGTAGACGACTCAATTAAGTATTGTCGACTACAGTTGGAAAATTGAATTCTGTGCATAAAAAGTGAAATAACTCAAGAAATAATAAATCAATTGAATTTTTTCATAAAATCGTACTGGAGCTTAATCTAATTAATTGATTAGAATAAATTTAGACGCCACAATTAAATATTGTACGCTATAGTTTGATGGAATAGCTGAAAAAGAAATATTTAGGCACAAAAAGTTAAATCACTCTAAAAATAATAAATAAATCCAAACTTTATAAAAAAAATTTTCTGCTGCTTTATCTAGTCAATTCATAAAAAAAATGAAGACGGATTAATTAAATATTGAAGGCTACTGTATGACTGAGTTGCTTACAAATAAAACTTTGGGCATAAAAAGTAAAATAACTTTATAAATAATAAATGAATCCGAACTTCATAAAAAATGGCACTGCAGCTTCATCTAGACAATTTATTCAAAAAAATGTAGACGGATTAATTAAACATTGAAGGTTACAGTTTGACTGAACTGCTAAAAATCAAATTATCGACATAAAAATTAAATAACTCTAGAAAAAAATATTAATCCAAGTTTTCTAAAAAATAACACTGGTACTTCTCCTACTCATTTCATCCTGAAACTTTTAGATCATTCGATTGAATATTGTAGGCAAAAAGTCGACTAAACTCATAAAAATTCGTATGTTGGGCCTAAAAAGAAAAATAACTCTCAAAATAATTAATGAATCAATATTTCCTGCAAAGCAAACACTGACTCTCTGTCTAGTCAACTTACCCTAAAAATGTTAAAGAAATGGATTGAATATTTTTAGCTACAGATCGATTTAACTGCTAAGAAATAGGATTTTGGATATTTAAAATGGAATAACTCAAGAAATAATATATGGATTTAAATTTTCTAAAGAAATTATCCTAGAGCTTCATCTATTCGATTTATCTTTAATCTGTTGACGCGTAGATTAAATATTGTAAGCTATGGATCGCTTGTACTGCTAACAAATCAAAATTGGGGCATAAAAAGCAAAATGACTCCAGAAATAATAAATCAATTTTAATTTTCTTTAAAATAGCACTGGTACTTCATCTGATCAATTAAAAAAGAAATTAAGGCAAATCAATTGTATATTGTAATCTACGGTATGACAAACTGCTAAAAAATCGAATTACGGGTATAAAATATGAAATAACTTTGGATATAATAAATGAATACGAATTTCCTCAAAAAAGACAAACCATTTTCAACTAGTCAATTCGTCCAAAGAATTTTGGACGAATGGATTGAATATTGTAGGCTGAAGATCATCTGAAGTACTAAAAAATCGACTTTCGGACATAAAAAGTAAAATAACTCGAGAAATAAATATTCTTATAATAAAAAATAATAATTATAAATTAATAGTTACTTCATTCTACAATTTTTAGGTGAATTTATTTATTATTGTAGATTTAAGGGCAACTGAGCTTTCAAAAAATCGGTTTTTGGGTATGCTATGTGGAATAACAAATCTATGTGACATTGTAGGAACTATATCGATTTAGCTGCTATAAATCGGGTTTTGGACACAAAAATTAAAATAACTCTAGAAATAATAAAGGAATTCGAATTTCCTTAAAAATGATTCTAAAGTTTCATCCAGGCAATTCATCAAAGAAATTTTAGACAACTCAATTTAATATTGCAGGCTACAGTTCAGCTGAAATGCTAAAAAATGTAATATCGGACATAAAAAGTGGAATAACTATCAAAATTATTATTGAATCTAAATTTATTTAAAAAACGCTGCGGCTTCATCTAGTCAATATATCCTAAAAAAATTAGACAGATTGATTGAATGTTATAGGCTACAGATGAATTTAACTAATAAAAGTGCAATTATTGACGTAAAAAGTAAAATAACTTAAATAATTTTTACCGAATCCAAATTTTATCAAAAATGATACTACACCTTCAACTAGTCAATTCATCCTAGAAATTTTAAACAAATATTAGTTTTTATAAAAATTAAATACAACAGACTATAAAATTCTATAAAAATAAAATTGATCAGACCAGAATTTGCATTAAAAAATGCGAACCTCGTTAAATAAAAGTATTTATCAAACGAATAAAATGCTTTCTTGAGGTTTTCTTTCATCAAATTTAATAACATTTCCAGTTAATTAGAGAATGAGGAGCAAAAATCCAACATAGAAATGAATTTCAGCAGAATTGCCAAAGAAATGCCCACGCTACTTGTTTTTCATTTAGTTGAATAATGAATTATAGTTCGAACTTTATACGTTCACAAAATAAAATTGAATTTCTCGTTCCTCTATTCGTGATCGACATTGCCGGAAATTGAAGAAATGAACGGAAAGTATATTTAGTGCAAGAGACATTCAACGAGATGAGGGCAGAGCAATTCGTCAGATTGTTTAAAAGTAGAACGAATCGTATAATTTTAATTTAGGAATAAGGTCAGTTAAATAAAAATGCAATTAAGAAAATATATCACCAAGTGGCCGTAGGTCAAAGACAAGCTAAAAAAGGAAAAATTTCAGGGAATTTTATTCATCAGGAAAAGTAAGAGTATTTTGATGAGAGCACTTTAAATTACTGTCAATGTAACAATTGTAGTAAGTGATAATTCTTATCCTTTAATTCCTTTATGAAACATTTTATTTTTAATAATATTTCCTTATATTTATATTAACATTTCTTTTTGCTCAGTAGCTTGCTCCTGATTATTATATTTTTAATTAATAATTTTATTATTTGTTTGTAAATTCGTCTTTCTAGGTAAATTCAACTATTTTTTATTTAAACAAAGATATTTTCTGATTAAAAAACATACTGTAATATTATTTATTGAGAATTCATCTTTTTTGGTAGAAAATTCAACTACTTGGTTGAGCTTTAAACCAATTTGTTAAAATTGATTTGTAATTGCTTGTAGAAGAATCGTCATTTTAGTTCAAATATCATATCTTCGGTTGAAAATTCTTTTTTGAATCTTTCGAAATTTAAAAAAAATGGAAATTCAAGTAATCTAGTTAAAGATTCATCATTTTAGTTGCAAAAATATTTTATTGGTTGACAGCTTAACTATTATATTAAACATTAATCCTTTATAAATGAAAGTTGAACCAAGTGGAACTTTGTTGAAAAAAATTGATCCAAGGTTCATCTCATTGGTGCAAATTTTAACTATTTTTTTAATATTTGCTTTTTATCGTTTAAAATTAATTTTTTTTACTAAATAGGTAACCTTTGCAAATTTTTTAATTAATTTTTTTAGTAAAAATTTGTCTTTTCTTATGAAAAAATAACTTTATTGTTTGAAATTAGATCAAACCTTTGTTGAAAATGCAACTGTTTTGTTGAAAATTATCTTGTTTTTTTTTAAATTAAGAAATCGTTATTTCTTGAGAATTATTTTTTTTTCAATTGGAAAATTCAAGTTGTGGGTTGAAACTTAAACTACATTGCTTAAAATTAATTGTTTACGTTGAAAATTCATCTCCTTGTTAAATAATTGGACTATTTTGTAGACTCAACGTTTTATATTTTGTTATAAATTAATTTTTCTCAATAAAGAATAGACCTTCATTTTTTTCTGTGAAAATTGGTCTTTTTCAGTGAAAAATTCAACAATTTCAAAAATTTCGTAATTTTTGTTCGAATTTTCAACTGCGTTTGTTAAATATATTTGTCTTAATGGATAGAAAATTCGTGTTTTTGGATAAAAATAAATCATTTTTATTGAAAATTCATTCCTTTGGCAAATAAACTTGCCAAAATATTCGAAATTTGCTTTTTCTATTATTTCTTTTTTCAACTGAAAGCTGAGTATTTTTGAGTTAAAAATGTACTATTTGTTTCTAAATTCGTATTTTTTGTAGGATATTAAAATTCTGGGTTAATAATTGTTTTTTTTTATTCAGGAATTCACTTCTTTTGGCCAAAAATTCTAATTTTTCCTCTTAAATATCAACTTTTATACTTTCAATTAAGAAATCATCTTTTAAGGTTTAAAATTCAACTATTTGGTTACAAATTCAACAAATTTGTTGATAAATTTAGTATTTTGCTAAAAATTTATCTTTTTTGGTAAACAATTTGGCAGTTTTGAACATTTTTCGCAAATGATAGAAAATTCTTAGTTTTTGCTTTAAAAATTCATATTTTTGGTTTTAAATTCAAAATTCTTCTGAAAACTGTAATTATTTGCTTCAGAATTCAGTTGTTTTTGGTTAAAGTTTAATTTCTGGTATTTTTTTAGATTGGACTATTTGTTTGGTAATTCAGGAATTTAATTAAAAACTTGACTATTTTGTTACGAATTAAACTATATTGTAAAAAATTCCATTCTTTACTAAAAAATTTAATTGCTTTTGATTAAAGTATCATTTTGTTCATAATTAGATCGCCTGGTTGAAAATTCAACAGCTTCCGAAGAAATTCCAATTATTTGGTTAAAACTCAATTCTTTTCATAATTTGACCATTGAGTTGAAAATTCAAAATTGTTGATAAGGATTCAATTATTTTTTTAAAAGGTAATTTTTTAAATCTAAAATTTAACTGTTTTCTTACAAATTTTTTTATTGAAAACTATTTCTAATGTATCCAAAATAATCTCTTTTGATTGGAATAATCAAATAACTTGAGAATGTTGAGAATCTTCTTTGAAATTGCGTTATTCCCTTTATGACATATTCTGTTCTAAAAATGTTACAAAATCAAATTTCTGGTCTTACAGCATATAAATGGTCCGGTGAAATAAAAAATTGTTACGAGAAAAACCAGGGTCAGGAAATTTTGAAAATCAGGTCTTGCGGCATCGCTGTATTATTTTTTATTTATAAACCTCTATTGTTTTAAATACTGCTTTAATTGTTTTTTCCTATAAAAAAATTCATTTATTAATTACTAGATTAAAAGTTTCTAAAGTCCAAATAAAAATCCTAAAATGATTTCAGCAAAAAAGAAATATTTGTTTTCAAAGAGCTCAAAAGGTGTGGAAAATATTGAATGTCACTATTCTATCGACATAACGGATCACCGTTTGCATTGAAAGCTTCAATGGATCTTTAAAAGTTCCATTTTGCAATTGAGTGCTTTTATTTGTAAAAGTACTTTCTAGATGCTATTACTTCCTCTTGCAGATCACAAATATTTTTTCCTTTGTTTTTGAGTTTGCATTTTGAATAAAACGGAAACCTTTTAGGTGACTCCATGGCAAATTTCCTTTTCTATGTACATACAACTACCTCTGAGAGAATAGGATTCTAAAGTTTAATTTGTTTTTTCATCAAGAGTGTTAGAAAATAATGGGAAATTTGATAGGGTAGTAAGGTTTTTTATAGATTATAATAAGAACCTTGAATATTAAACTTTTTATATATTTGGGCACTGGGGTTGATTAAACAATCAAATACTAATGAAATAAATAAAAACTTTCAGTACCAGAACTAAAATTTTCATTTATATCATCGTAAACTTAAAGTTTCTAGCTAGTTTTATAGGGGACTGTCACACAGTTTGGAACACTGTATAGGTTTGGGACAGCGCGTTTTTCTTAATTTATTTTTTTCTTTGCACTAGTGCCATCTGTTATTGCTGTAAAATGTTATATGTAAAAATAATAAAAAGTGGAAGCATTGCCAAGAAATGTAAAATACATGCTTTCGTAACCTATACAGTGTCCCAACCTATAAACTTTATAGGTAGGAACAGAGCGGGTTTCTCAATTTATTTGCGCGAGCGCCACCTATTTTTACTATTACATATTAGTCCTAATAGTAATATCAGTATGGGACAGTAATAGCAGGTGGCGCCAGGGCAAATAAATGGGAAACACTTCTGTCCCAACCTATTGTAACCCATACTATAGTGTCCCAACCAATAGTGTCACAACCTACATTGCCCCAACCTGTACACTGCATAGGTTGGGACAGCGCTGTTTTCTACATTTCTTTGCCCTGATGCCACCTGTTATTGGTGTAACATATTAGTATCAATTATAATACTAGTATAAGACAGTAATAATGATATTTGACAGTTATAAAAGGTAAGACAAATGCAAAAATATAAATAAAACCGCCTTGTCCCAACCTACACAGTCTCTTAACCAATACAATGTCCCAACCTATACTACACTCCAACCTATACCATGTGCCAACCTATACCATGTGCCAACCTATACCATGTGCCAACCTATACCATGTCCCAACCTATACAGTATCCCAACCTATACTATACCCCAACCTATATTATCTGCCAACCAATACCATGTCCCAACCTATACCATGCCCCAACCTATACAGTGTCCCAAACTATAAAGTTTCCCAAAATATACAGTGTCCCAAAATATACATTGTCACAACTTATACCATGTCCCAACCTATACAGTGTCCAGAACTATACTTTTACCCAAAATAGACAGTATTCCAACCTATACTATACCCCAAACTATACCATGTGCCAACCTATACCATGTCCCAACCTTTACCACGTTTCAACCTATTCAGTGTCCCAACCTTTGCAGTGTCCCAACCTACACAGTTTCTTAACCTATACAGTGGACCAACCCATACCATGCCCCAACCTATACCATACCCCAACCTATACAGTGTCCCAAACTATAACGTTTCCCAAAATATACATTGTCATAACTTATACCATGTCCCAACCTATACAGTGTCCGGAACTATACAGTCACCCAAAATATACAGTATACCGACCTATGTAGTGTCCTAACCTATACCATGTACCAACTTATACAGTGTCCTAAACTATATAGTTTCGCAAAATATACAGTGTCCCAACCTATACAGTGTCCCAACTTATACCATGTCCCAACTTATACAGTGTCCCAACCTTTACCATGTCCCAACCTAAACCATGTTCCAACGTATACAGTATCCTAACCTATACAGTGTCCCAACCTATACAATGTCCCAACCTGCATAGTGTTCCAAAATATAAAGTTTCCCAAAATATACAGTGTCCCAACCTATTCATAGTCCCAACTTATACCATGTCCCAACTTATACAGTGTCCCAACCTATACCATGTCCCAACGTATACAGGATTCCAACCTATAGTGTCCCAACCAGTACGACACACAGTGGTCTGGAATAGGAATTTATTGTTCATAATCGCCCACAGGTCGTATTTCTTAACCGATTTAAAAGTTTTTTTTTTTAGAAATGCTCAACAATTATTTTTTAAGAGAATTGTGGTTTGCTTTTTTAAAATCTTTCTCACAGAGCAACAATATATAAACAAATATACTGACAAAATTTACCATTTTAGCTTTGTGAATTTTTATCTCAAGAAAAATACAGATAGAAAGTCACTATCAGCCGGAATTATTGCAAATGCATTTATAGGACATAATTAATTTCAATAATATTTAACTTAATTATTATAAACAATTTCTATAAACATATTCTTTATGAACGAGTTATATACTCGCTTCATCAAACATAAACAACATAGATTGTTTATAACAATTTAGTTAAACAAGTTTCCTATTTGGCCGTTTCCTCGTAAAAAAAATGTTTTTTCTTCAATAATTATTAGAGTGACATTTATTGCGGTGACTAACCAACGAAATTAAATAATGAATCATTTATATGATAGTTATAAACAATTTTTTTAACAAAACTATGATTTATTTATTTTTTTTACATGCTTTTAGGACGGTTTTCCACTGAAAATATTAGACAATGGGAAAAAGTTGAAGTTGAACTTGATCAAGAACTCGATGAACTAATAGAACAATTCGAATCTAAAAATGACTTGAGTTCTGAATCGTAATATATTTATTTTAAGTTTTTTAATAATAATCTCATTATTATTACAAGTATCAATTTTTTTATTGATTCAATAACACAAATAAGTTTATCACAAAAATGATTCAAGAAAAATTAACTTTTTTCTACGACCAACCCCAGACTGTCACGCATTGTCTTAAAATTGTTATTAACAATTACGCAAATTATTATTCAATGTCCCATATCCAATTTTGGAATCACTATTAGTTTATTGTCGGATAATTTCAGTGGAAAACCGTCCTTTTTGCATGTAAAAAAAATTAATCATAGTTTTGTTAAAAAATTTGTTTATAAAAATCATATAAATTATTCTTTGTTTAATTTCGTTGGTTAGTCACCGCAATAAATGTCACTCTAATAATTATTGAAGAAAAAACATTTTTTTCTACGAGAAAACGGCCGATTATGAGACTTGTTTAACTAAATTGTTATAAACAATCTATAATGTTTATGTTTGATGAAGCTTTAAGTATATAAATGGCTTTTAAGACAATTGTGAATCACTTTTGTTCAAAAAAATCAATTCAGCTATGAAAAAAACTCGTTCATAAAGAATTTGTTTATAGAAATGTTTATAAAAACAATAGTTGTTAACTCATGCTAATTTTTTTGTTACGAATTAGGACTTTTATGAAAAATATTAGCAACCAGCGTGAAATAAACGTTTTTTTCTTTGATAAAAAATCACTAATAAGAATTTTTTAATAAAAATTGTTCATAATAATTAAGTTAAATATTAATCAAACTAATTATGTTCTATAAATGCATGTGCAATAATTCCGGCTGATAGTGAGTTTCTATCTGTATTTTTTCTTGAAATTAAAATTCACAAATCTAAAATGTTCAATTTTGTCACTATATTTGTTTATATATTGTTGCTCTGGGAAAAAAATTTAGAAAAAGCAAACCACAATTCTCTTAAAATTAATTTCTGAGCATTTCTAAAAAAAACTTTTAAATCGGTTAAGAAATACGACCTGTGGGCGATTATGAACAGTAAATTCCTATTCCAGACCACTGTGCGACACTCCCACACGATAATTTTGTCTCGCTTCATAAGTCGTTTCTAATATAGGTGCATTTTTAATTTAATCAGCATTACTATAAATCATAAAATTCTGGAAAGTCAGGGAATTTAAAACTGACCAGGGAAATTTAAGAAATTTCCTTCAGGGAATTTTGTTTTGGTTGAATTCAACTGTGTTTTATTTAAAATTAATTTTTTTTTAACATAAAGTATTATGTTTTCACTTACAATATCTTCTTTTTAAATAAAAATTAATGCACTTTAATGAAATTTGTATTTTAGTATAAAAAATTTATCTTTTTGGTTTAAGGTTCATGTTTTTGGTCGAAAATTGAACTATTTGGATAAAAATTCATTTTGCGGATTTAGATGTATCACTTTAGTTATAATTTCATTGTATTCGTGGAAAATTTAGATAATTTTTTAGCAACTGATGTATTTTGATAAAAATTCATCCTTTTGGTGGAAAAATTAGATACTTTAAAAGTTATCTTTTTGTTTAAAAATTCTATCGTATTGCTGAAAATTTATCTTTCTGGCTCAAAATTAAACTATTTTGTTAAAGATTCTGTTTTTTTTAATTAATTATTTCAAATAAAAATGTTACTATTCAACCTTTTGTTTAAAATATATCTTCTTTATTTGAAAATTTACCCATTTAGTTGAAATCCATTCTTTCTGTTCAACATTTTTTCCTTGATTTTAAATTAAGATATTTTCCTTAAAAATTCTTTTTTTTTTAATAATCTCTTAAACTGAAAATATAACTCTTTCTTCATTGGATAAAATTTAAATTTTTTGATAAAAATTTATTTATTTTCTTTAAAATTCGTCCGTTCCCTTAGAAAATTAATGTTCTTGGATGAAATTTCATCTTTTTGGTCGAAAAAAAAACTTTTTAAATTAAATAATGTTGGTTGAAGATTGATCGTGTTAGATGAAAATGTATTCCTTTGGAGAAAAATGTAACTATTTTGTTTTGTAAATGCAAGTATTTTTCCAAAAAGTTATGTTCTTACTAGGAAAATAATTTTATTGGTTACAAAGTTATTTTTTTGTTAAAAATTAGTCTTATATGGCCGCAAAATCCTGTCAAGCAAAACAAGAATCCAACGACCAAATTTGGACCCCAACAAATAAACGAAAACCAAAAAAACCCTATTGTAATCTGAAAAAAACCCCTATTGTAATCTGAAAAAAAAACCAAAAAAACAACAACAAAATAAAATAAAATTTTCGGAAAAAAAATAAATAAAAAAATAAAAGGAGTAAAGAAAAATATATCTTATATTGCCGAAAAAATAATGATTTCACTAGTTAAAACTTAATCTTTTTGGTTGAAAATTCTGTTCTTTCGTTGATGATTTGTCGTATTGGCTAAACGATTACATTTCCGGTTCAAAATGTAACGGAAAATTAATTTTTCAAATTTATAATTGAGTATAACTATTCCGTCTTTGGATGAAAATGTATATTTTTTGTAAGAAATTCGGCTTTTTTGTTGTAAATTTATCTGTTTTAGTAGAAAATTAATACTTTCGGTTGAAAGTTATCTTTTTGGTCGAAAATTCAACTATCTGGATAACAAATTACTTTTCTTGTTAAAGATTTATCAACTTAGTTGGAAATTCAATTATTTTTGAGTAATAATGCTTCGACTTGAGTTCGACTTTATGATGTCTTGAATTCGTCTCCAATACATCGTTGTCTGGCTGCGTCTCAAAACTGAGTCTAGACATAAGCCTTCGTTTTACTTTTATGGTCACGACAGATAAGACGACGTTTATTTGTCTCAAGACGAGCCTTATCTTGGCTCAGATGGTCAGCGTAAACTTTGCTCAACACAAACCTTTTTCTACCCAGAAATGAGATTAAAATTGAGGAATAAAAAATTTGCAATTATTCAATAAGTTATTTTTAATCAAGAAATTCAGAATTTGTGGGTCTGGGCGAGTGGGTCTTGTAGTCATAAAAATTCGACTCAAGACATAAATATATGTCTTCAAGACATAGAAACTTGTATCCTTCAACCAAGTCGAAGAATTTTTACTCGGATAGGTAAAACTGCGCATTTATGGTTGAAAATTCTGTTCTTTAGTGAAAATTTTTAAGATTTTGTTGATAATTCATTTTTCTTTAAACTAATTTTTAAATTCTTCTTCTTTGGTTAAAAATAAATATTACTTATTACCAAGTTACCGTTTTGGCTGAAAATTTTTCTTTTTTTCTAAAAGTGATCTTATTAGTTTTAACTTTATCTTTTCCATCGAGAATTCGTTTCTTTGGATGAAAATTTAACTATTTTGTTGATAAAATCTTTTTCATTGGAAAATTACTATTTGAATAAAAATCCATTTTCTTGTTGAAGATTCATCACTTTAGCTGAAAATTGATTTCTTTGTCTAAAATTAATTTTCTTGATTGAAAATTCATCTTTTTTTATTTAAAAATAATATTTGCAGTTGAAAGTTAATCTTTTGAGTTAAACATTTTTTTCTTTGGTTGAAAATTAAACAAGTTTGTTAAAAGTTAGTTTTTATTTGGTTAAAATTTTTGTTTAACTGAAAATTTAACCACCATTTCTGTGGTTGAAAATGTATCTTTTTCAGTTGATAATTCATTATTTTGTCAAAAATTTTCCTCTTTTGGTAGAAAACACATCTTTTTAGTAGAAAATTTTATTATTGGATTAAAAAATCATTTTTTTCGTTAAAGATTCATCATTTTTGTTCATAATTTATTAATTTTTTTGTAAATTTACCTACGTTATTAAAATATCGTTCCTTGTTGTCTACAATGATCTTTTATAACTTAAAATTTAACTTCTATTTTGTAGCTGAAAATTTATATTTTTCATTTAATAATTTATGTATTTTGTTGAAAAATTATTTTTCTTTTTTGGTAGAAAATACACCTTTTTGCTTGAAAATACAACTGTTTGACGTAAAAAAATCATTTTGCTTTTATTTCTAGATTTATCATTTTAGTTGAAAGATAAAAATGTCACATCTTAATTTTTTGTCGAAAACCATCGCGTTTTACTTAAAAATTTGTATTTCTGGTAGAATAGTAATCTTTGTTCGAAAGTTCTTCTTTTTTAGTGGAAAATTGAATTATATTGAATAAAAATTAATTTTCTTGATGAAGAATCATCACTTTCGTGAAAAATTTATTTCTTTGTCTGAAATTTATTATTTAGTTTTTTCTTGGTTAAAATGTTTGTTACCTGAAAATTCAACCATCATTTCTGTGGTTACAAATTTATTTTTTTGAGTTGATAATTTACGTATTTTATTAAAAATTTGTCTCCTTAGGTAGAAAATACATCTTTTTGGTAGAAAATTTAACTGTTGGGTTAAAAGTAATTTTGTTGATTAAAAATTTATCCTTTTAGTATTCTGTTCAAATTTTGTTTTCTTTTTTCGTAGAAAATACACCTTTTTGCTAGAAAATGTAACTGTTTGATATAAAAAATTCATTTTGTTTGTTTGTAGATTTATCATTTTACTTGAAAGATTAAAAAAAAATTAACTACTTATAATTTTGTTGAAAATTTATTATTTTTAATTGTAAATTAAATTACAGGAGTAAATTTTAATTAGGTTTCTAGAATATCTTTTTGGTTGTATGTTCATCTTTTTCGTGAAAAATTAGTTTCCTTTTTTTGTTCTAAATTAATTTTTTTTATGAAAATGTAATATTTATATTTTTTGTCGAAAATCACCGCATTTTAATTAAAAACTGGCCTTTTCCGAAAAACCCTAACCTTTTTTGTTTAAAAGTTCCTCTTTTCTAGTTAAAAATAAAATTTTGTTAAATATTTACATTTTCTAGTTGAAAAACCCACTGTTTCAAAGCAACTTCGTCATTTATGATTAAAATTTCAACATTTTGGATAGTTTTTTTCTTTTTATTATGGACTCATAAATCTTTCTTGGTTGAAAACTCAACTTTTTTGTTAAAAATTCATTTTTAATTTTTGAAAAATAATCACTTTTTGTGGAAATATGAACTATTTAACATTTTTCGTCAAGATTTTCTTTTTGTCGTAGAATTATTGATCTCCTAGGTTTTAAAGTTGTTTTCATACCTAAAGGAGAAATTTATCATAGTCAGAAAAAATGAAAAGTGGGTCAGGGAATAGCCAAGGAAAGTCAGATAATTTAGAAATTGGGATTTTGTAGCTACTCTATTAATTTCTATCTAATTTATTTTTATTCCTTTCTTTGTTTTTCTTCAAATATAGGAACATTTTTTTTGTACTCTAACAGGAAGAAAGCTAAACATCTTTTTGATATTATACTTAAAAAAGTTTATTATATAGAAATTTCTTTTTAAAATTTCAGTCTTGGATAGCATTAAATTTCCAATATCCTTCCATCAATACGGACTGAAAGCGAGCTTTGAGAACGGAAGTAGAACTCGACCAACATAATATTCTTTTTCGCATCTCGGATTAATAAGACACGAAATCGTCCAAAAAGTTCTGATTCGTCAAATCTATTCGAATAGCAGATGTTATCTAACATTCACGTGTGACTGGCATTTCAAAACTTCCCAGAACATATTTCACTCGCCTCAAAGATAAATCCATTCGTCTGTTAAATCCGAATTCGATAAAGCGATTTTCTTTCGCATTTACATTTATAATCATACGTTCTAATAAGAACATTTGTATATGAAAGAGTTGCCTAAGATAAGCCCCCTTTCATATTTTATGAAAAATTTCTAATAAAATAAACCTAAAAAATAAAAGAAATTCCTATCAATAAGGGTTTTTATTTAATTTATAAAGTTGATTCGCATAAGAATTGAAAAATGTTTATCGGGTAATACATTTGTATGTTATTAAAAATATTTCAAAAGGTTTGTCTCAAAGATTCCGGTTTTCTTAGAGGGGCCCTTTTTAAAAATTATAAAAATCATTTTCTTTCTTTTTGGGTATTAATAAATTTTATTCACAGTGCATTCCTTAAAGATTTCTGTTCCTGGATAACGCATTAATGATGCAAAATTCGATCAAAAAATAAAATAATAATAAAATAAAGCCAATTATGAAATAAGTATTTGAAAAATTAAAAGAAATTATAAAATATGTTCAAGGAATTCCAAAAGCTTCCTGGAATTTAAAAATATTTCATAGTGATCAATTTTAAAGGATTTGAAGGGATTCATAAATAATTAAAATCATTTTATGGAGTTTTGACTAAATTTGAAAGATTTAAAAAGGATTAAAAGTATTTTACAGGATTTTACAGAATTTAGAGAAATTTAAAGAATCTTCAATAGATTTCTTGAGATTTCAAATGACTTTTTTTTAATATCACTAAGAATTTCGAAATACCATAAAAACTAGTAAGAAAAATTCAAAAGATTTAAAAAGATTTCAATAGTTTTCAAAGGACTTATAAACATTTCTTAGTATTTTAATGGTCTTCAATAAATTATGAAAGATTCCTGAAGATTTCCAATGAAATTTCAAGGAATTTTTAAAGGCTGTAAATTATTGTACCGAATTTAGAGAAAAAAATTTTTTTTAAAGGATTCCGAATATTTCAAAGGATTTCATGGAATTTCAAATAAATTTAAATGTAACTTAAGTAATTGTTAAGAACTTCAGAATAATTATTAAGATTTTCAAATATTCAAAAATATTTGAGGAAATTTAGAAGAAAATTTAATAAATTTCAAGAACTTCTTAAAGATTTTAAGGTAATTCATGAAATATCACCAAATTTGATAGACTTTGCGGAATTTAAGACCAAATGAAATAAATTTTAAGAATCGCTTAATGATTTTTAAGGAAATTCGTGAAATTTTCAAATATTTCACAAGAGTACAAAGGACTTTCAACTTTTTAGAGACATTACCAAGGATTTCAAAATATTCAAAAATTTTTTAAAGAATTTAATTAAATTCAAAGGAATTTTAAGAGATTCTGAAAGATTTCAAAGGATTTACATAGGTTTTCCAGAACTTTGAAAAATTTTAAGGTTATTCGTGATTAATTTTAACCAAAAAGTAGCATTTATGAGAAACAATAATAATTTTTTTAACCCAATAGTTGAATTTTCAAAAAAACGTAATAGTTGATGTTTAATTTTAATTCAGAAACAGTTATATTTAAACAAAATAAAAACGAGTGTTCAACAAAATATGTAAATTTTATAAAAAATAGTTTACTTTTTAACTACAAATTAACAGTTTTCAACTACAAATGAAATAGTTGGATTTTCGGTGAAAAATATTAATTTTAAACCAAAAAGTGCATTTTCAACCAAGTGGTTCCACTGTCAATAAAAAAGATTTTTTATTGAATTTTTAAGCTCAATAATGAATTTTCCACCTAAACTGTAATAATTGATGCTCTGAACAAAACAGATTTTAATTTGAAATAAAAAAATTTTCACTTAGAAAAGAGGACGAATTTATAATGCAGAGGATAAATTTTAAGTTTAAAAATTAATTTTCAATTAGACAAATAAATTTTGAACGTAAATTGTGAATCTTAAATTTTAAGCAACATTCTAAAAAATTTCAAGGAATTACAGTTTTTTTTCTCGCCATTCGAAAAAATCTTCAATTTTTGTTGAAACTGGTCAAAAAGCAAAACTAATTTCAGAGGGGTTTTAAATATTTTGAAATATTTCAAAAAAAGTCGAAGGATTGGAAAAAGATTTCGAATGACAATTAAGTATCTTTAGAAATTGTAAAGGATTACAGGGGCTTTTAATACGTTTTCAAATTTTTAAAGGGATTTGAAAGGATTTTTGTAAGATTTCAAAAGAAATTGAAAGAATTTAAAGTACTTCAAGAATTTTTTACGGATTTTTATTTCAAGGTGTATCCGTTGTTTCGGTAAATTTTAATACCTTTCGAAAGATTTTTCAACCCTTTAAGAGGTTTAAAGGAATTTGAAAAGGTTCCCAAGCATTTACTTTTAAAATTAATTATAAAAAAATTTCAAGGATCTCGTAACATTAAAGAATATTTCAAGGAATTTGAAGAATTTGGCCAATTTTGAAATATTTTGAGGGTTTTTTATGGAATTTTAAAGATTTCTAGCGATTTTAAGATTTTTCCAGTTTTTAAATGGCCTGAAGGGATGTCCAGAGAGCTTAATTGTTCAAAAATGATTAAAAGATTACATACGATATCTATGGAATTCTCAGGATGTCAAGAAATATTCACATTATTGAAAAAATATTTATGGATTTACAAAATTTGTATTATCTGCATTATTTTCCGATTGGCGGTCGGATGCTTTCCCATTAATCTATTAGAGAGAGCGAAAGATGAGTCTAGATTTCATTTCACAATCTGTAAAAATAGAAATCAAAACCATCTATAAAGGTAACTCTTGAAATAACAGATAATTCTGAAAAGGGATTCTTCTTTCCATCTCTCTAACAGCTTAATGGGAAATCACCCGAACGGCAATCGAAAGTTCTGTGGTTGGATTACCAGCGGATCGAAGTGAGACCTTTTTTCAGAAAAATTTAATTAAAATTTTTTTAAATTTATGTTTCATCTTGTCAAAAATGACGTTAAGTATTTTCTGTTATTTGAAGGGTTAGCTTGATCGATAGTTTTGATTTCTATTTTCACAGATAGTGAAATGACATCTACACTGAACGATTGTAACTATTTCTGATGATAATAGAGATTCATTTAAATTACTTTTCTCATAAATGTAACAGCTGGCTTGAGATAGCGCGTATTTTTAAAAAAAGATTCTTCTTGTCATCTCTCTAATAGCTTAATGGGAAAGCACCCGATCTGCAATCGGAAGTTCTGCGATTCGATTCCTAGTGGAGCAAAATGAGAGGATCATTTTTCAAGAGATTTTAATTCGAACAATATGTACAATATTATAAGGAAACATTTAAGCAGCCAAAAGAGGTTTCAATTAGCATATTTGAAAAACAATAATTAGAAATAGGAAACTCAGTAAGATATGTTTAGGATTCCTCCTCCCAAAGTAAGGATTCTTATTATTTTGCGACCAGCTTCACCTGATCTAGCAGCCAAGTAATTCTATTTTCTTAAACAATATTTTCACGTGCTTCGAAACAAAATAGGTGAGAGGACAATGCTGTTGTTTTAGGAACATATTTCCCTGAGTGAGATTTTGGCTTAATATTTACATAATTCGTGAATCTCATCTAACTTGCCAGAATATATTATATCAGAAATCTTTAAATTCGGACGAAAAAAATCTAAATAATTTTCCAACACTTCATTCCCTCTCTAATCCGTAAATCAAAAAATAACAGTTCGTTTTAATTTGCAATAATAAAATTTTCAAGCCCAGAATGTTGATGGATGAACATCAATTCCGTTGATACGAAATGTATTATCCCAAGCAGATTTTCCACTGGTTGGTCTAGCTCTAGTACTAGATTGGAAATAATTTTAGTACACGATACGCAGGTCCGCGTGAGTAATGAAACGATAACATTTAACGTGCATATGATAAGTGAGTTCTGCTTGGTTATGAGGAAACCTGCGCATGCACATTTCGCGGTTTGTGTTAGCATGTGTGCGAGCATTGGACGCATATCTCACCCACACACAAGCGGCTGGATTACCTCTATTTATCGTACACAAACACCTAAACTCCTACATGTATATGTACATACGAAACGATTGCTCCCGGAAATACAGAAAGAGGATTACTCTCAACACACCTAAATGCATTCGTATCTTCATTAATGCGGACTACACTTATTTCCGACGCCAAATTTTCCGCTCGAAACGAGATCACTGTTGATTATTTGATTGGATGGTTGCATTTGCGAAATATAGATAATGATGGAAATAGCCTGCATCCAAGATTCGGATGAAGGAAATGGAGGAAAGTTTTGTTTCTAAGTTCATCAAGTCTGTGTTGATTGATGATATTGATTCAGGTGTTGATAAAGATAGAGAGTAAATCAGAGTGGTTGAGTGAAATAAGAGCGTAGTTGTATCAGCAGGAGTTACTCGGCTTTGTTCTGCACATAACTTAATTAAGAACAAATGAAAAAGAAGTAACTTATAAATATATAAGTAGGTTTCTATTGCATACAATCATTGAACTATTACCCAAAACTCAATCATTTAGAGAAACAAAAGTTAGAGAAACAAAAGACACATCCAGAAAGTTTTGGTTGATTGAACAAAGTTTTGGTAGAACCAGCGCTAAATACTGTCCCTAAATACTGTTTTCCTCAATTTTTCAGTAAACTTAGGCGATTATTTCTTGGTAAAATTTAAACAATACGGGTAAAACAGATCAAAAATTAAAAGAAGATTTGTACCAAATACAGAATGTTATCAACAAACTGAAGTGTGAGATTAGAATACCAGGTATTCTACATTTTAATAACAGGAAGTTTATGGACCTTGAAGAGTGTGCAAATGGCTTTGCTGAATTTCTCAGTAGTGTATATAATAAAAATGGCCCATCTGAGAGTACTAAACTAAACGACCAATCTGAGTATAGTAGGGACCTGGAGGAAAAAGAAGAATTAAATGAAGCAGAGGTTCTCCAGGTATTGAATAATTTAGCAAACAAACTAAAGACAGGAGCAGATCAATTACCTAGTTTTTTAGTCCGTAAAATGTGCTCGAATTTTTTTAAAATTTAACGTTTATTTTGAGTCTACCATTAAAACTGATAGGTTCCTAACAATTTGGAAGATAGATGAAGTGTGTCTAGTTTTCAGAAATGATTTGTAATCAGAATGGTTTAGATTTATTCTATTTAACATTTCTAAGGTTTTCGTGAAATTTCTAGCTCAACAAATTAGTAAAAGCCTAATGCTTCAACTTTAACCAGAGGAGTTTAGGTTTTGTCGAAATTTTTTTCAGCTTTTTTTTTTGTGAAAAATTAATTTTTCAACTGAAATTGTAACTTTTCCGTTTTTAATTACAAATTGATATTTTTTGTTAAAAATTCCTCTATTTGATGGATAATTTCAGGTATTCGTTTAGAAATTCAACTGTTTTATTGGAGTTTAAATTACTTTGGTAAAAATTTGTTTTTATTGGTTGAAGATTTATCTCTTGAAGTATAAGCTTAGAGGTACGCACTAAAAAAATACTAAACCTTGTTTGGATTTTATTTGTAAATAGTATTCAGTTGGTATTTCTGTTCAAAGAAACAATGTTAAAGCTCAGTTTCCTTTCCCTACAGTACTGAAACACAAAGAAACATGAGATCATGACATAGAAAATTATTAAAAATAGGTGGAAGGTGGTAAATCTTATCACTCAGATAAACCCTTTATCTAAGGTTAAGCTACAAGGTAAATAACACAAAATTACTGAACATTTTTTGAATCTGGTATGAAAACAGCATTTTGTTGGTGTTTTTTTTTCAAGAAAGCAATGTTGAAGGTTAATTTTTTCTTGGACCTATGTCGAGATTGTATCATTTGGTGTTTGCTGGTCTATTGCCGTAGTCTAATACAAAGTTGTGTCTATTTCAATAGCCGGGAAGTAATACTGGCATAAGCCGAGGAGTACGTAATAGACATTTACTAAACCTTGTTTGAATTTTGTCTGAAACCGGTATTCAGTTGGTAGTTCTTTTTTAGGAGGCAATGTCAAAGCTCAATTTCTATTCTCTACAGTTCTGAAATTAAAAAAAACGTCATATCATGCTATATAAATTTACCCAAAACTGGTTGAAGGCGATAAATCTCCTCAATCAGATAAGATCCTTCAAGACCTTCAGCTAAATTGTTTGCTGGTATTGTTTCCTGTTTAATGGTCTATTGTCATAGTCTAAGTGAAAGTTGTGTCTATTTCGATCGCCTACAAGTAATACTCACATAAGCTACAAGATAAATATCACAAAAATACTGAACCTATTTTGAATCTGGTATGAAAACGAGATTCAGTTGGTATCTCTTTTCAGCAAAGAAATGTTAAAGCATAAATTATTTTGTCTACAGTACTAAATGATGAAAAAGCTTCAGTTCATGCTATAAAAAATTAAACAAAACTGGTTCCAGCTGATAAATCTAATCAATTAGATAAGGTTCTTCAGGACCTATATCTAGAATATTTGCTTGTATCGTTTGCTGTTTGCTGATCTATTGTTGTAGTGCAAGACAAAGTTCTGTCTATTTCGATAGCCCGAAAGTAATGCTGGCCTGGTCTGATAACGATATTCAGTTGGTATTTCTTTTAATGACATTAATTTTAAAGCTTAAATTCTTCTTTCTACAATCCTGTAAAATAAACAAGCATCAGATCATGCTATAATAATCTATCAGAAACTAATTGAAGCCGATAGATTTCATAAATCAGATAATACCTTTCTGGACCTATAGCTAGATTGTTTTCCTGGTATTATTTACTGTTTGCTGATCTATTGCTGCTGTATTAGATAAAGTAGTATCTGTTTTGGTAGCCTTAAAGTCATGCAGGCGTAATATAAGCGATAAATACCCCAAAAATACTAAACCACTTTTGAATCTGGTCTGGAAACGATATTTAGTTGGTATTTCCTTCCAAGAAATCAATGTTAACGCCCAATTCAGCTAGATTGTTTGCTATTTTTTAGTCCATTTCCGTAGCCTTAGAGAAGGTTGTATTAATTTCAAAAGCATAAAAATAATGCAGGTATAATCTGAGGAGTTAATACTAGAAAAATACTAAACCATTTTTAAATCTGGTCTTGAAACAGAATACATTTGGTAATTCTTTTCACGAGGTTTAGCTCAACCTAAACTTGTAGAAGCATAGTCTATCTTAAGAGCAAACCAAGCCGCAAAATTTATTTTATTTTATTTTCGCATTACCCCGCTTTGTTTCGCCTCGTCTCATTTTGTCCTCAGCTCGTTTTCCCCATTTCATATTCTGCTTATCCTATCTTGTGCTTGGCCCACATTGCACTTTCTACTTTCCACTCTTCTATTTCATCCCCATTTCATTTCGCGCACATCCTACTCTAACTCTAACTCTAACTCTAACTCTAACTCTATCTCATTTTGTTTTACTTCTCATATAAGGAGAGTAATAATTTCAAATATTAGAGAAAATTCACACAATGCATGACACTATTCGCCAATGAAATGGTTCGGCAGAAAGTGTCGCCAAGTGTTGGTAAAACTGCCGGTTGTAACTTTGGTACTACGAGGTGCAGTACGTTCTTTGCAGTATACTTTTCTAACACTTCGTTGCAAGTTGCACGGCACCATCAAAAAAGGTAGATAGATTTTACTGCAATGAGGCCTTCCAGAACACCCTCCGAGTAAAATAAGATATAGGTGGAAAATGGCAAACCAGAGGAAAAAAGGAATGAAAATATAGAAAAGCTAGGAAATGGGCGAGCTCTCAGTAGGGATGGCCAATTCTCGAAAAAATCAGAATCGATTAACGAATCGATTCCCAAAATTGCAGATTTGATTTTTCCGAGTAAAGAGGCTTACAAAAACCACGTAGTTTCTCTGGGGGGTTTATTTAAATTCTTCCGACATTTTCACTAGTGCTGATGGGATTTATGTCCCAAAAAGGACTGCTAAAAATAAGTTTTCCGTTACTTTCTTCCTAAGAACGTCTTCGTGAAACAGATAATATTTTGACTTTTTTGCTACCTTATTCCTATTTGAAACTTTCAGACATATTGAGAAAAATAGAATGGAACATATCTCGTGTCAAAAGTTATCTTGCAGAAATTGAAAAAGGTGGGAATTTTCTGTAGTTTTGTCCTAATAAAAGTCTTGATGAAACAGGACATGTTTAGAACTTTTTTTGTACATTATTTATGGGTCAGCAGTACTCTTCTGTAACATAAAACCTAACAACGCTTTCAGAAATTTCGAAAAAATAAAATGCGAAAATCCTAACGAAAATCTACCTCTCTTTAGATTTTGATTTCGATAATTCTTTTGTTTATCTCTGAAGTCAGATTCAGCGACTTTTTATCGCTACTCTGCTTGAGGACCCTTTGATCTTTTCATACCTTTCCGGAGACTCAGTTCAAAAGAAGTTTAATATTATCTACTTTGTCGATTGTGCAATCGTACTGAAGAACTTGAACAATTAAAATGTCGAGAATCAGCTGACGTGGAATCCTAATTGTGCTGAGATTCATCAATCAGTTTAATTCCATTATAATTAACAACTCGCTATATTACGAATAAATAAGGACCCTCACTAACTGCTGATTAATTTCTCTATTGATAGCTAATTATACATAATGATAATCATAATTATAGTAATCGTTCATCGAGTTTGCAAGAAACTTCCCTTTCAAATTAGAAAAATTATTTTTAATGAAAACATTATAAAACTTACAAAAATCATTTATTGTAACATTGTTTTTATTAAATCAAATTTTTTCTCAATATCTCTTCTTACCATTTTTTAAAAAATAGTTCAATTCTCATAAATGATAAATAAATTTATCATTATCAAATAAATTTTCGCATGTTTAGCTGAAGGTTAATTGTCTTCAGCTGAATATTCAACTATTGAATTAATTTTTTTAATTCAGGTTTTTGATTGCAAATTCAACTACTCGGTTTAAATCGAAACTATTTCGATAATATTTATTTTCTTTGTTGAAGATTTAAGTAATTATTTGAAAATTCTTTTTATTTGTTGTTAATATTAACTATTATAACTATTTATTATTATATAATAATTAAATATTGTTTAAAAATTCAACATTTTTTTATTATGATTATTTTTTGATAAAGATATCGATTATTAAATTTGTCGGTGAGAATTACTGGTTTCTAATTGATAATTAAACTATTTGGTTACAAGTTTATCTTTCACGTTAAAAATTATTTTTCTATTATAGATTTATCATTTAGTTAGAAATTCATCTCCTTAGGTTGAAAATTTGAACTCGAGTTGAAGTTTTTAGTCAATAATTAGGTTTTGTTTAAAAAATGAATATTAAGTTAAAGATTCATCTCTGCAGATAAAAAATTTAACTATACGGTTAAAAAATGCACCATTTTGTTGAAAATTCAATTATTTATTCAGAAAGTTATATTTTTTTATTTGAAAAGCCAACAAAATCGTTATAAAATCTGTCTTCATGGATATAAAATTGGTGAAAATTACTTATTTTTACCATTATAAAAGTATTTTGGATTACAAAATCCGTAATTTATATAGATCTTAATTGCAATATTATAAAATATTTCGATTTAGAATTGAAATTAAATTTTAAATGTTGTATTTTCAGGTTTGAGGTTTGAAAAATGCAGTGCAGCTAATTGTAAAGAACAATTTGGTGTGCACTAATTAAGCCAATATAAATTGAAATTAAAATAATCACTTTTCATCTAAAACTTAATATAGTTACATTCTTACTAAAGAAAATTAATTTATAACAAAAAAATCTAATTTTTAGCGAAATATGTAAATTTCTTAACAAAGGGATTAATTTTTAATTAAAGAAATAAATCTTTACCAAAAAATGTCAGGAAAATGTTTCAGCAAAAGAGGTAAATTCTCAACCAAAAAGTTGATTTTTCAACCAAGAAGATCAATTTTCTACAAAAAGATGATTTATCATAATCCGACATGAATTGTCAAACAATAACTTGAATTTTCGACTCAGCAAGCTGAACATTTAACCAAATAGTTAAATTTACACAAAAAAAAAAACATTCTAACCAGAAATGGAATATGTAGATTCTTAGTAGAAAAATTAATTTTCAACCAAAAATAATACGAAATTTCAACAAAATAGTTAAATTTACCACCAAAGAAATGAATCTTCAAATAAAAACATTAATTTTCAACAAAATAGTTCAACTTTCAAAAAATTGAAGTCTCAACCAAAATGATCAATTTTCAATCTATGTGAAACATGCACACTGATTAAGAAATTCATAAAACTTTGAAATTCAACGATTTTTGATTAAAAATGATCTTTCGGTAAAAAAAAAGGTGACAATAAAACCGAAAAATGCAAATTGCATAAAATGTTTTTTGTTACTTTGAAATATAATTATTTTCTTATTATAAATACAAATTTACGTTTAAAGCGCTAACTAAACAAAAAATGATTTGAAAATTAAAAAACGTGACCATTTTTGATTAAAAATGCTCATTTCTGCAAAAAGAAAACGAGCCTAAATTTAAAATTAAAGAACTTTTATGTCTTTTTTCGAATTTTTCTGATATTATATCAAATAAATAAATAAATCCGTAAATGGGAATGAATTACATTCAGAAACAAGTATTCAAGAATGTCCTTCATCGACGAAGAAGGTGTGAATCTCGAGACGGTGAGGGTACGTGGGTTAGTGTTCGCAGATAGTGAGGTTGTAACAGCAGAATCAATCACAGGTTGTGCGAAATGATAAATTTACGTGTTCAAATGGGAGAATTTCCAGATCACTTGGAAAAAGTGATTATTATATAAATATACAAAGTAAAGCGAGATAAAAGTAACTGCAACACTTACAGAGGTATCAGGTTATTAAGTACCCTATGTAAAAATATATTCAGAAATACTTCTTCGTTATGTCCGCCTGATTGTCCATTATATTTATGGACAAGTTTCTAAGAATGGCCCTCTTAGACGAAGAAGGTGTGGATCTCGGGATAGTGAGGGTACGTGGGTTAGCGAAATATAAGTCTATATTTATACAGACAGTGCTATGTGGTAGCCAAAATCTGGATCTACTAAGGAAAGGATAAGTGTAAAATTAACGCCATTGGCAGAAAATTTCTTGGTATGGTGTTGGGTAAAACACTAATGGACAAAGCGAGTAATGAAATAATACTCAAAGAATGTGGTGTAGACTGTAGAGGAGATACTAGTTGACGTATCTGAAGGAAATTCATGAAGATAGTTTATCCCGCTTACCTCAATAAGGATAAAGATTAATAGTATAATAATAATAATAATAATAATTTTTTTAAATATTTAAATGGTTTGAAAGTTTGACTCAACTGTTAAGATTGAAAATGCATTAGACTAAATGTATAATCTCAAATTACAATTTAGTGTTCACTAATTAAGTCACTTTAAATTCGAATATTGTAATGCACATGTGTGCTTCTGGATTAATTACGATCCAGCTTAATTAGCTTGGCGAAACAAACCCATTGCGTTTAAAGTTCATTAATTACCAATGTTCATATCCGACATGACTAAAGTTTCGCAAAGCATTTTCAACCGGATGTCAACTCGCTAGAGTTCCGTACTTTTTATTTTCACGTTTATTTATTTGAAACTCATTTACACGTAATAGTTGTATGGTACGTGACCCAACCGGCTAATAAATCCAACAGTAAAATATAATTTAGCTGACTTGATAAATTCCAGCTTTTTCGTGATTAAACCGCTGGAACTTCTGAGGAAGACTTTGCTATTCGACTTTTGGTTCGAGAAAACAGAGACATAAATCATATCGACGCAGTCAAATGGAAAATTCTTCGCCGTCTGCGAAATCAGATGCAATTCTCAGGTTCGAATCATCTTCACAAATGCGGAATATTCTGAGATTGGGAGCTATTTGATTTTGACCAGCAGAGATGACTAACAAAATAGTTAGATTTTCAACAAAATTATGGAATTTTTTAAGAAAATAGTTTAATTTGTTAAAAAAATATGTGGATTTTTAATATACGGACCTTAAGTTTCAACTAACAACAATTTTCGACCAGTAGACGTTAAATAGTTGATTTTAAAGTTAAAAAAACGAATCAAGAAATAAAAATGGTCAAGCAGTTGAATTCAAATAAAAAAGAGGATTTTTTGACAAAAAATAATTAATAGTCCAACTAGACCAATTGTTAACAAAATAATTAAGTTGTTCACATAAAAGGTCGAATTTTTTAGAAAACATTTGACTTTTAATCAAGATAAGAAATTTTTTAAATAAAATTGTTGAATTTTTAATTTATAAAGAAACAATTTTCCTCAAAAACTGGAATAACTAGATTTTTATTTAAAATATCACTTTTCAATTCTAAATATTTATATACAATTGGAAATATTTAAGTTGTATTTTTATTGAAGAAAATTAATTCTCAGCAAAACCAAATTAATTTTTAAAGAAATAGTTAAGTTTTCATCCGAGATGAAGTTTCAACTAAAAAGTTCATTTCTTAATCAATAAAATAATTTTAAAGAAAAAAGATAAACTATTAAAAAATACATAAACAATTACTTTAATTTTTATTTAAAAAAGAAAAATTAGCAATCAAATAGTTAAAATTCGAATAAAAAATTATGAATTATCGAAGAAAAATAAAATTGTTACATTTATACGTAAGAAAATTAATTTTCCACCAAAAATGAAACAAACTATCATTAATAGAGTAAAATCTTTAATAAAATAGTTAAATTTTCAACTAAAGAGATTAATGGTTAATAGCAAAAACTAATTTGTAAGAAATTAGTACATCATTTATCTAAGTATTTACATTTTCCATAAAAAAGGTGAAGTTTTGAGAAAAGGAATGAATCCTCAAAGAAAATGACGAATTTTTAAAGAAAAACACGAATTTCTAACCGAAATATATAAATTTCCAACAAAAGAGTTAATTGAAGGTGAAATATTTAAATTTTAAACTAAAATCATTAATTTTCAACACACAAAAAAAATTACAAAATAGCTTAACATTAAAACATGCAGCTGATTTTCAAGAAGAAAAAAATGAATTTTTAGCTAGACATTTAATAGTTAAAATTTCAACATAAAATGATTATAATTTAGTATAAAAAACAGCTCAATTAAAAAATAATAATAATTTCCGATAAAATACTAAAATTCTTTACCAAAACGGATTCATTTTCATTAGAAAGGATTAATTTTCAATCAATAAGATAATTTTATAGCAAAAAAGATAAATTTTCAACAACAAAAAATCAATGTTTATTAAAATATTACTTGACTTATTAACCTAATATTTATATTTTAAAGAAAAATGATAATTTTTAAATCAAAAATGGAATAGTTAAATTACCGTAAAAAAAATTAATTTCCAATTAAAAATGATAGCCATTTTTTACTAAATAGTCAAGTTTTCAAAATTTTAAACAATTTTGGTATTTTCAAAAAAAAAAATTAATTTTCAAGCAAACAGAATTTTGAATCAAACGAGATAAAATTTTAAATGATCCGTTCTTAATAAAATATCGAATAGTTACATTTTTAATGATGAAAATTAATTTTTAACAGAACGAAACGGATGTTTATTATTTTATCTAATAAAATTAATTAATAAAAATAATGAAAGGAAAATTAATTTTACAAAATGAATTTCCGAACAAACAGTCGAATTCATAATAGAAAAATACAAGTGTTTATTTAACAGAAATGGAAAAGGTAAGTTTCCAATAGAAGAATTAATTTGTAACAAAATAATTACATTTCCAACCAAAGAAATGAAGCATAAAACAAAAAACTATATTTTTAACGAGATAGTCGAAATTTTGACTATTTAGTTGAATTCTTGGCAAAAAAAAACGAGTTTTAAACAAAAAAATATTATTTTCTTTCCAAATGGATTATTTTGATAACTTATAAAGTAATAATTTTCAACAAAAATGGAATAGAAACAATTTTTAATGGAAAAGTTAATATTAACCCCGTTTTTAACCGTATAATTTAATCCTCTACCTATTCGTGTTTGTTATTAAAAATATCAATACTGATTTATGGTAAAAAAAAACTGTCAAACATTATAAATTTAAGAAATTTTAAACATATTTTAAAATTTCCAAACTTTATATTAAAATTTGTTTTTAAAAATAGGTGTTAACGATTTACTAGGTGTATCGTTAAGTTCAAAATGACCTAATCTGCTACTTGATTGATAAAATTGACAAATTAAAAAAAAATGTTTTCTCTTATAATAAAATTTGACAAAAAATTAAATGAAATTAAATAGTTAGAAGGCTGATTTGAATACAGTCTTGTTAAAAATATTATAAAATATGATATTCTTAAGCAATTTAATAAAAAATTCACTCTTGTTGAAGGATCAAAAACGGAAAATAAATTTCTTATCAATTAAATTAAAATTATTATTAATAATTCTATTAATCAAAAAATTCTTATAATTATATATCTAAAATCCGCAATTGCATATAGAATAGTAAAAAACCTTTCAAGGAACTAGTTTTTGAACATTAAAATCGCATGAAAATTATTTCTTTTGCCTATAGCGGAGGAGAAGAAATATCCAAATAACTATATTCAAATAAACAATTATGATCTCAAATTTTTATTTTTCATTCCGCTATGCTTTTTCTACTGAAATTTGTTACAATAATTAATGGGCCTTCTTTATCAGTTTTATAAATCAAGTTAAAGAATAATAAAGTTTGAACTTTATATACCTAGAACGTCCTTGAAAGAGATTATTTTTATACTTAATTTTCAAAATTTTAATTTTAGGGTAAAGAATAAATTCGGTCAGATGGGAATGTTGGCTGATTATTTTCCTATAATATTTGCTGATTTTTTTTTTTGAAGACTCATAAATATTGGTGCTTTTTTATTTTCATGATAATGTTTTCTATACGACGCTCTGGGAAATGGAACTCCCGGAACATGTTGTAAATTTTGCATTCAACGTAACTTGCTGATATGATTTTTTATTTCATAAAACATATTCCCATAACGATTGCCATAAATAAAATTTGATTGAAAATTCATTTTGTACAATCAGCATGATTATTCACGTAGATTATTAAATGTCTGATTTATGCTACAGCTGTAAATACGAAGAAGAGTTCAATTAAATCAGAATAAATAAAAAATTGTAATTCTAAAAATTGAAAATCTTTAAAGTAATTAAAAGTTTTAAATAAATTTATTAAATCATTAAGTAAAAAATGGTGTCACGAAATTCACGAAAGCCTTATTGTCGCTCTTCATCAATGCCGATTGGGTAATTTGAAAAACACGAAAGAAGAAATATTGCCAAATTCAGTTGAAGGGCAGTGACATAAATGTTACAGCTTTGTGAATAATATAAATGACAAGAATTAAAGATAAAATAATTAAAAAATGTCATTATAAAGTACGCTTATAGTTGAAATAAATAATTTTAAACCTAGAAAAAGAGAATCATCGACAAAATTGTTTAATTCTTTACTAAATTGATGAAACTTTGATAAAAAAAAAAAATAATTCTCAACAAAAAGTGCTATAGTTGGTACTTCCAGCTGAAAGTATTTTAAGTTTTATTAGAAATCGGTTAATTTATACCGAAAAGTACGAATTTGCATAAAAAGAGTCAAATTTTCAAAAAAGAAAAATTTTTTAAAGCATAAAAAAAGTCCTGCCCAAAATTTTGACTTTCCAACTCATAAAAACGATTTTTTGATACAAAAGTTGAATATACAACGAAAAGATATGCTTTTTTTACCAAAATAATTTAATTTTTGACTAAAAAAAAGAGTTTTTAACAAAATAGTATAACTGCTATCCGAAGAAGATATAATTTTAAAAAAATGGAATAGCTACATTTTTAGTAAAAGAAAACATAATAAACTTGCATCTACCACAAAAAAAATAAATTTTTAACCAAATAGTTGTAACTTCAATCAAGAATATAAATTTTCTACGAAAAATAATACAAATTTTCAAAAAAATACATGAATTTTCACCTGAAAAAAATCAATTTTGAACAATAAATTGCATAGTTTAATTTTAAGTTAGATAAATTGGCTTTTGAGGAAATAAAATAGATATTTCTGACCAAAGCAATGATTAGTTTAAAAAAACTGATTCTAAACAAAAAAATAATTAGGAAATAAAAAATTATATTCTAACTAAAAAGAAGAATTTTCTACCAAAGAAGAAAATTTTTTAACAAAATGTATGAATTTGAAACAAAAGATTTCATTTTTATTTGAATTCTCAACCTACTATTTTAATTTTCGAACAAAAAGGTTGATTTTTTATTCAGAAAAAGACCAATTTTCAACCCAATAAATAAATTTTCGACTAAAAAAGTGAATTTTTAACAAAAATACAATAGTTTTAATTTTCGTTACAGAAATAAATTTATAAGAAAAAAGTACATTTTTAATAAAATAATTAAATTTTTAACCAAACAAATAAATTTTCTACCAACAAGATGAAATATCTGAAAAAATTTTGGAACAAAATTATCTAAATTTTTTAAAAACTTAAAATTTATCTAAGAAAATTACTTTTTAATTAAAAGAATATAATTTTCAAACAACGAAATAAATTTTTCCGCAAAAAGAGTAATTTTTTACCAAAAACCCTCATTTTTAACAAGTACATGGTTTTTTAACGAAATATTTTAATTTTACATGGAATTTTTATCCTAATAATTGAATTTTAAACCAAAAGGTGAATTAGTCATCGTTCGATTTTCAACTGAAGAAGATCAATGGTTAAACAAAACATGAAAGAGGAAAATTTTCATTTAAAAACATTAATTTTTGCAATTTAAAAAAATCATTATTTGGAACCAAGTAATTAAATTTTAACAAAAAATATTGATTTTCTACAAAAAAAAGAAAATTTTTTTAAAAATATATGTGTTTCCAACAAAATATTTTGATTTTTAATGAAATATTCAACCCACAATTTTAATTTTCAAACAAAATAGTTGATTTTTAATGAAAAAAGACAAATTTCAAACTAAATAAATAAATTTTCTAGTCAAATAAATGAATTTTCATTTAAAAAATAGTTTAATTTTTTGTTCGAACAATAAGTTTTTAACAAATAAAATAAATAATCAACGAAATTGTGAAATCCTCAACGAAACAAATGAATTTCCTACTATAAATATGAAATGTCCGACATTGAAAATTTTTTTAATGTAGTAAAATTTTTAGTTAAGCAAATTAACATTTTTTTTAAATGTTAAATGAAAAGATTAATTTCATACTAAATAAGAATCATTTCTAACAAAATACATTAATTTTTAAACAAATTTTTTAATCTTTAATAGGATTTTCCACAGAAAGGGTGAATTTTTTAACAGAAGACAGACATTTTCAAACAAGTAGTTGAATTTTCAGCCAAAGAATATTGAAGTACACGCAAACATGAAATATTAAAATTTTTAGATAAAAATATCAATTTCCAATAAAAAAAATGTTCAGCCGAAAAAAACAGGTTTGAAACAACACGGAATAGTTTCCTACCAAAAAAAATTAATTATGAACAAACTACATGAATTTTCATCTAAAAAGGTGAATTATTCACGAAAAAGATTATTTTTCTACTGCAAAAAACAAAGCTTAAACAAACATGAAATAGTTATATTTTTAGTTAAAAGAAAAATTACAATAAAATAGTTCAATTTTTAACAACAAAAATATTTTTTAACTAAAAGATTATTCATTAGCCAAAAAATTAATTTAAAAAAAAATTTGTCCCACGTTCAACGACGTAGTTGAATTTGGAATCAAAAAAGGTTTTTCAGTCGCTATTCACAATTATCGAAAATCTTAAGAATTTTATCAAATAATTAAAAGAAGGATGAAAAGGAAAATCCTGGAATTAACGTCAAATTTACAGGGTGATTCAATCATAAAGATAAATGTCACATTTTCCCTACTCCTGAACTTTACAAATACAATTTTTTATCAAACCAAAAGAATTGAATTCATTTATGTGACAAATGTTTACAGAAAACTTGATAATTGGAGGATTGTAGAAAATTTAAATCAAATTAAAAAAATTGAATTTAATGGTACATTAAAAAATAGTATTCATTCGGAAATACTTGAAAAATGTATTTTTGTTTTTCAAATGTTTAAAAATATATTAAGAGTACGGTCGCAATCTCTCTAAGGACTCCTCTTCTATATCCCCACTACTACTACACTGACCAAAGCACGTAAATGTTTTCTCTCTCTCTCTCGCTCTCTCGCTCTCTCTCTCCCCCCCCTCTCTCTCTCTCTCACCTCTTTCCACCTCTGTCTGGACTCTTTTACTATGCGATATCCTCAGAACTAATGATGATTGCTCACGAAAAAATTCAAAATTAATCGATCAAAGTTCCATTCAGGCCGTGCGACCTCGACCCCACTGCCACACACTGATTAATTTTAAAATTCTCATTCAATGTAAATGTTTCACAATGAATGTGCTCTCTGCTTCATAACTTTCGTATTCCATTAGCTCTCCCAGTTGTGAAGTTTTTCCGAGTTTGCAGAATTTAAATATTAAGAAAGCACTGAATCTTAAAACGTCAGTTTTCATTAGTACTCTCTTTAAATAGCATACTCTATTCACAATGTAACCGCGTGACTAAATGGAATTAAAGCAACTTCTCCAAAATAAATGGCAATGTATACATTCAAATGTGCTTTTAACTTCATTAATAGTTTTGCCTCAAGGGAAATTTTCAGTTTTGAATCTGATTTACACAAATTATAACTTTATATTTGTCGTCACGGTATGTAAAAAGAGTGAATTGCGGAAATATAAACAAGGGGAAATTTAAATTTTAAAAGATCATGAATCAAAAAAATGAAGGATCGTTCATTTTAATTTGAAAACTTTGTTAAATTAAGATAATGTTCCAGTGAATTTGATGTTTTATTTCTGTTCTCATCATAATTAAAAGGTATTGTTTTTATGTGAAAACTAACTATAGCGGATTGATTTGTATCTTCACACAATTTTAGGGACCAAAAAGAAAAATTAATTTGGTTTACCAGCTTTTTGGACGAAAATTAAAAAAATTCAAGCATTTTAAAAAATGTTGACACCATTTTCTTTTAAAATTTAAACACAGTATTTACGGCCATTTATAGTACTCAGAAGCTAGAATAATTAATATTTGAGACTTTTTTGATAGAAGAAAAAAAAAATTAGAAAAAAACCCAAAAAGGACCTACAAATTTCTTCTTACTCACATTTTTCCTAGACACGTAGTTTTTTTATTTGTCAAAAAATAACATTGAAAGTAAAATAATGAAATTGTTGGACAAACGATAAAAGCCGAGAAAAAATTAACAATACAAAAGTTCTTTACTTTAGAAAAGAGCTGCACATTCATTATTTATCATATTTAGATAATATGCGTAGTTTTTGTTTTATTAGTGAAAGAAAAAATTCAGAAAAAAAATTTGATTTTCGGACAAACGATAGAAGTTACAAAAAATAATGGAAAAAAATGCAAAAAAGATTTACAAATTTGTGATGAACAATTTTTTTATAGGGCGTTCAATTTTTGCTTTTTGTCTTAAAAATATAAAGTTGAAAATAAAAATAAATTGTTAAAAAACGACGCAAGGTACGAAAAAAATTAAAAGACAAAAGTTGTCAACCCGAAAAGGATTTAAAAATTTGTTATTAATAATTTTCAGTTAGTAAAGACGATTTTCAGAAAATCGCAGAAAATAATATTGTAAATAAAAAAAATCAATTTGTAGAAAAACAACACAAGGGCTACAATAAAATTTCATTTAACAAAAGCATTTGCCTGAATTGTATCCACAAAGTTTCTAAAACCCATTAAATGCTACGGTGCGTATTTTTATTTAAAAGCTTAACCCAAAAAAACTAAAATAAACTGAAATAAACAAACTTGATTTACGAAAATCGAAGGAAGTTATAATAAAATTTCAAATAAAAAAATAATTTTTTATGGGATGCGCACCATTTTTTTATTTTAAAAACAAACATTGTTTATTGTAATATTATGAATTTATTAAAATTATAAATTTTTCAGGGTAGCTGAGAATAAAATTTAATACAAATCCCAGGCCCGGCTGAGGTATAGAAATAAATTTTGAATAAATTTGATATAATATAATGTTCATTAAAGCTTAGGATCTTTAACAAAAGAGAATTCACAATTACCAATTTTAGTTTTTGATGCTTTAACCTTTATTCTAAATTATCTGTGCACAAGCGTGGGATATTTGATCATTTTTTATCTTGTTCACGATTTTTTAATTGAATCATAAATGAATATAACAATTCATGCTAGACTAGGTTTAAATTTTCAGTTAAGAAATTATCAGCACATTACTCGAGAATTTCTAAGGATTAAGTACTGGTAACAGTACATATTCCTTGCATTTAGAATTTTCATAAATATCCATTTTCCAAAACAGTATGTTAAGCACTTATCACACTTTAAATTAAAAGTTGAAATACCTTTTCTTTAAATGTTGTAGTGAATATTACTTTTGTTGGTTATTTTTAGATTTTTATCAAATGATCAAGATTTAAAAAATTTCTACAACATCAATTTTGTAAATAAGAATTTTTAATTTAAGTAATTTTATTTAATGATAAAATGGATTTCTTAATGTTTTTAAACTCTATTCATTAAAGAGAAGATTTTAATTGTCAGTAAATTTTTGATATTGACAAATAATTCTGTTGATATTTTGCATAATTTAAAATTCTAAAGTTTTCATAATATCTTGAGAAGGAATCTGGAAGATTTTAGATAAATTTTTGTTATTTTGCAAGATTGAAAATTTATCTCTTTAGATGAATAAATATATTTTTTATTTACAATTAAAATCTTTTCAATATTTGAAATATCAAATATCATTTTTCGTTGAAGATTGGAAAATTTAAATCCGAAACAAAATATTATAAAATAAAATCTAAACAGAGAAAATTCTGATATGATGTATATTAGAGTATAAAAAATAATTTCTATATCCAAAACGGGTTTTCATTAGCACATTTTAAATAATAATTAGGGAAAAGTTACATAAGAAATCCTTTTGTCTGATCTTAGAAACAAACAAACTTGAATGAATAATATTTATTTAAATTTGTATTTTGTATAAAGAAAGTTTTTTTTTCCTTAAATAGAAACACCCCACCTACGAAAAGCGCGCGATTGATGATACTAATTAAATTGAGGATGCACTAAATTTATCTCATGTTAAAAAATGACTACTATCAAAAATGATTCATGAAATCGAGGAGAATATTTTTAGTATTAATTGTAACTAATTTTGAAAAAAGAAGAAAATTATTCATTTTTATGTGTTTGCTTCCTTTTTAGATAAAAGCTGCAATTTTTAATAAATCTTAATAGTCTAGTGCTTATTTTATTTGTTGCGAAATTCTCTATAAATATAGTTACAACGTTTTTGTTGATAAAAATTCATTAACGAATTAAATAATTGACACTCTAATAAATAATATTTCACCTAAATAAAAGTTTTGAAATAAAAACTTATAAAAGAGATTTATATATAATCTGTTAAGAAATCAATTGAGCCCTACAGCATTAGGAATTATTAAAAATTGAAATATTTACCTAAAGAGAAAAGAAAATTAAAAACCGTAAAGCATACTATTTTTAAATAAATAATTTCAATCCAAAGTTTTATTTTCTACAGTTCGTGTTCACTTTACTTACAAAATTACTTGCAATTAACAATAGAAATATTTTTATCTATTGTATGAATCAATTCTTACAGTCCTAATTTAAAAGGATTCGTAGCCGTGGGCATAAATACTTGTAGTTTCAGATTGTGTATCCGTCCATCAGTCCATCTGTCCTAAATTAGACAAAATTGAGGATAGGAAAGTAGGGGAAGTGGGGGAAATAATGGAGAGAAAATTAGGGAAATAAGGGGAAATGTAGGGGAGAAAAGTAGGGGAATAAAGTGAAGTAGAGGGGGAAAGTAGGCAAATAAGGGGAAAAGAGGGAAGAAAAGTAAGGAAATAAGTGGTAATGAAGGGAGAGAAATGTAGGAAAATGAGGGCAAATGGAGGAGGGGAAGTAGAAGATATTAAAAGAAGTAAGGGGAGTAGGGAATTATTGGAAATAAAATTAGAGGCATTAGATGAAATTAAAAGGAGAATTAGATTAATTGAAGGGAAATAATGGGTAGGTAATAGGGAAAATTAGAAGAAACGTGGAGAGAGAAAGAAGGGAAAATCGGGTGAATGAGTTGAAATAAGAAAAGAGGAGTAGTAATGGGAGGTGAAGTGGGAGGAAAAGCATAGAAAAGTGGGAGTAGGGGATTACGAGGTGAAGATTTAGGGGAAATGATGGGAGGGAAATTGTCTAAAATGAGGGGAAATAAAAAGTAAGCATCTAGATGGAAAGAATTAAGGGAAAAAATGAGAAAAATAGAGGAAACAGATTTTGAGGTGTGGACGTGAGGGAAGAAGAGAGGAAGAAGCGGAATGTATTGGTAGCAGGGGTGGAAAAGTACGGCAAGGGAAGTTTCAAACGACAAAACAATTTTTTTATTTTTAATATGCAATGATTTTTTTTCTAATTAATGAGAAACGAAAATCCAGTTGTAACAAATCCCGGGGTTAGGAATATCTTTTCAGCAAACACTGATGGCAGAAGTAGGAATATTACTAAAGAAAGTAAGGAAAATGAGGATGTTCAGTAACGCGAAAAAATAAAAGAGGGCTTAAAGGAAATCGGTAGATATAGCGGATTTCGTTTGCATATGAAGCTTTCTGGATACCTTATCCTAGAAATTCTTACCCCGCTACTTTTGTCCAGCACAACCCTCTTTCTTGAAAAGCAGACGTAATATTCAATAGCAGCTATATTTGAAAATGAATGGGAGTCAGAACTGCAATTAAAGTACGGTTCAATATAAAACGACCCAGATCGTAATTTCGTTATAAATCCTCGAGAATAAATTATGGATTTCAAGAATGGGGTTTGAAAGTATAACTGAGGAGACTGATTTTCATTATTAGTTTTAAAACATTGGGCAACTGAACTAATAAAAAATTATTTTTTTAAAATATTGCGTCTAAACAATTTTCCGACTGATTTTTTTATATTATTAGAAAATTGTGATGTTTAAATGATTTCTTCGAACAAATAATTTTTAAAGAACATGAACAAATCTGCCGCGGCTTGAATTTGAAATTAGAACGCCATTGTCCATGAGGTGAGCGTTAACCAATAAGCCACCGTGACCATAGTGGCGTTTTCGGTTTAAATCCGGAGAGAGGCGGATTTTTTTCTTCAAATTATCGTGCAAAGTATTCGTTCTAATATTGAAATTTTTATTAATAGAGAATTTAGAAACCTGGATATTAGTAATTTGTTTCTAATATTATTATTTTATTTTTACTTTTATTTTACAATACTTGAAACCTACGTCACGTATGGTGATTTGGATTTGCCCAATTGTAATCCATTTAATTCGGAGTAACTCAGGTAATCTGTTTGTAATCCAATTTCTGACAAGAGTTATCCATTTGGAAACCAAATTAATTTATAGTAATCCACTTGTAATCCAAATAATTCTGAGAAATTTATGTAATCCAGGTAATCTTGAATAATCAATCTATAATATAGGGTAATCTACTTGTAATTCAGGTAATTCTAAGTAATTTAGGAATTATTAGTAACTAGCTCGTAATCCAAAGTAGAACTAATAATTTTAATTTAAAAAATTTTTAAATAAAATTTAAAATGAAACCTATTTTTTTGGTTAAAAATGAACAATTTGGTTTAAAAAATCCATTATTTTCTTGAATATTAATTTTTTTATTTTGTTTTTTTAAGATAATTAATCATTTCGCTTGAAAATTTTCCTTTTTGATAGAAAATTGCAGTTTTTGTTTTAAAAATTTGCTTTTTGTCTTGCTAAAAATTAATTCTTTTCACCGAAAATCCACCTATGCCATTTTTCACTGTTATTTTGCCTTTTTTATTGAAAAATTCGACCATTTGATTGAAGATCCTTTTTTTTTAAATGGGCCTTTTTCGTAGAAAATAAATCTTCTTGTTTTCTTGAAAATCCGTGCTCTTGGTCGAAAATTGAATTCTTTTGTTAAAAATTCGTTCTTTTTTTTTGTTCAAATTAAAATTTTTTTTTAATGTAGATATTCCTTTTTGAAGTGTAAAGTCACCTTTTTTTTAAATCCCATTTATTTAAATTCGACTTTTTGGGAAAAAATTCATGTTCTTGTTGGAAATTAATATTTTATTTGAAATTTAAAACATTTTAGTAGAAAATTAAGCATTTTGTTAAAAATTCGTTTATATTTTTGGGGCTTATAATTACTTTTTTCAATTAAAAATAAAGGTATTCTATTTTTGGTGAGGATTGATCTTTTTTGTCAAAAAATGATCTTTTTCGGTAGAAACTTATTCTTGTTGGTTAAAAATTTATGTTTTTTGTTAAAAAGTCTACTGTTTCGTACAAAATTAATCTAGTTTCTTGAAAATTAAACAATTTTGTTAAAAAGTATCTTTTATGGTCAATAATTTAACTATTTTGTTGAAAATTCATTTTTTTTTTTAATTTATTTTTTCTTGGAAAGATTAGATAGGCCATTTTTAATTCTAAATTGATCATTTTTTATTGAAAATCATGTATTTTGTAGAAAATTCTATATTTTTATAGAAAATTAATCTTTTCAGTTGTAAATTGAAATATTTCAGTTTAAGATTTATGTATTTTGCTGAAAATTCTTTTTTATTTTTGGAGCAAAAAATTAATTTCTTTACTGATTGAAACGTAAACTGTTTAATTCAAAATTCGTATTTTTATTTCCAGATTCCACTAGTTTATAAAATATTAATATTTTTTGTTGAGATCAAGTGCTTTTGATTAAAAATTAAAATTTATTTCGGTGGAAATATCAACTATTAGCTTTTTTGTTAAAAATTAATTTTTTTGTGTTAAAAATTAATCCACTTTCCAGAAAATTCAACATTTTTGTTAAAAAATAATGTTTGTGCTTGATGATAGTTCATTTTAGTCAAATATTCATTTCTTTGTTAAAAATTAAACAATATTGTTAGTGAATCGTTTTTTGTTGAAAGTTTATATTTAACCTGGAAGTTTAACTTTTTCAGTTTAAGATTCATCATTTTATTTAAAAATGCATCTCTTTAGTTGAAAACCGAACCAGATTGTCAAAAAATTATTTCTTTTTTTAAAAGTAATTTTGTTCCTTTTTTGTTTTGTTTTCATTTTGTTCATACATTTTGTTTGAAGTTCAACAATTTTTTTAAAAATAACACTTGAAGGTTAAAATTTTTATTTTTTTTATTTCAGCTGCGGTAATTCTGTATATAGAGGTAATCCAGTGTAATCATATATAATCCGGAGTAATCCACCTCTTCTGGACTAGATTTTCAAGATTTGATTCCTCTTTGGATTTCTCTTAGATGCACTAGTTTTTTTTTCATTTTTCGTATCGTTCTTCTGCGGAAATACCTTCTAAAATTGTTCGCATTTATTTCCAAGGATGCGTCCTATCAATTTGTCACACTTTTTCTTTATTCTGCTCCATAGACTACTTTTCTTTTGTACCATTTCTGAATCATCTTTCATTGTCCATGCAACCGTGAAAGGCTACACTTTAGATACCAGGTTTTAACAATCACTTCGAAAATTTTTAAATCTTTTTCTTGAAGGAAAGAAGAAGATTGATATTTTACTTTCAAAATTAATTAAGCTAAATTTAACCTTTTGTATTTAATTCGATAAATTCTTGAAAGATTTGATTTGAAAAAAAAAGTTCAAATCTTAACTTCTTGATGAATATTCAGATGTCTAACCCTATCAATACTACACAAAAAACACCAGAAAAATATCGGCGTGTCCAAATTACAAGGTCCTATCTCGGAGCAACCTAATGAAAAGGTGCCAACTCTTGCAGACCAATTAAAAAGGTGCTAACTCACGTGTTGAACTCTTGAAGCTTCAAAATCCTATATAAATAGTTTAAGGAATATTTGAACCCTTGGATTTGTTGCACTTTTTCACTGAGTCAAGACGAGTTAGCTCCTTGTCACTATATTTCTCCGAGATGGAACCTTATAATTTGGACACGTGGATATTATAGACTTCATACTCTTTCCTCTCTTCTTCAATTTGCAAATATAAAAAAAAAAAATTTTACTTGTTATTAAGAAACTTCTATTTTTCTTGTTTCTTCGCTTGAGGTAAAGTATTTTCAGAAAACTATTTTCATTGAAAGACTTTTTTTTTGAAAATGTAACAGTTGGGAAACTTCTTTTTGGATATAATGTTTCTCCACTTGGATTGAAAATTCATCTTTTGTTTGAAAATTATCCTGTTTTTATTAAGGACCAAACTTTTTCGTTAAAAATTGGTCTTGTCTGGTTTAGTTAAACTATTTTTTATTAAAAATTAAAATATTTTTTGAAATATCAGCTATAGCGGTTTTGTCGGAGAATTAATCCTTATTGGGTAAAAGCTGAAATACCTGGTTGAAGTTTAAAGTACTTTTATGAAAGTTAGTCATTACTTTTTTTTAAAGTTGATCAATTGTATTAAAATCAACTTTTTGAATAAAATGAACATTTTTTGAAAAATTGTATATGAAAGAAGATTTAGAAATGGTACAAAATTTCGTCTCTGGAGTAGAATAAAGAATAAGTGTCACAAGTTGATAAGACCCATCCTTTGGAATGAATGAGGACAATTTCAGAAGGTTTTTCAGTAGAAGCACGAAAGGAAAAATGAAAACAAAACTTAGAGTATCTAAGAGAAATCCAGGGGTGAATCAAGTCCTAAAAATTCGGTCCAGAGGAGGTAGGTTACTCTGGATTATATATCATTATCCTGAATTACCCATATAAACAAAATTACTCCTACTAAACAAAAAAAAAAAATTTTGAACTAGAAAGTACTACTTTTCTAACCAAACTGCTGAATTTTCACCAAAATACATGATTTTTACCATAAATTTAAATTTCCAACCCAGAAGATTAATTTCCTATCGAAAAGGATAAATTTGTAACAAATTACATCAATTCAAAAGAAGAAGATAATTTTTCAGCTACAAATAAAATACAGTGAAACTCTTCTTGAGCACCGATTTTGGGGCTGACGGCGGTTGGGCACTTACTCATTATAGCCCGCTCTTCTTTTATTTTTCACGCCTGAGTGCTCGCCTGAGTGACCACTGCATACCCCGCAAGGCTCCTGTTACACCTATCAGCGGCGCGGCGTCAATTCTTGGAAGGACTATAGAACGGAGGGCTATTGAAGAGTTCCACTGTAGTTACATTTTTCAGTAAAAAAGTGAATTTAAACAAAATTAACAATCTAGTTAGGTTTTAACTGAAGTGATGAATTTTCAAATAAAATGATGAATCTTCAACTAAAAAGTTTAAATTCCATTTTTAAATTAAACTCTCAACCAAAAAACAACGATGCTATAACAAAGAAGTTTAATTTTAAAGAAAAGTGATGAATATCTTACAAAAGTAAATAATCTTTGTGAACAAAAATGATTTTGTAACAAAACTGTTAAATTTTTAATAAAGTGGAATTATTGTTAACCCAAAAAGATGACATTTTCTACAAAAAATATAATAGTTATTTCTACTAGAAAAGATTTTAGTTTTAAATTAAAAACACTTGATAACAAAAAAAGATCTTTAAGAAAATAGTGGAATCCTTAATTATAAAGACGAATTAAAAAAAAAGTAAAATATTCAGTTAAAAAAATACTTTATAACAAAACTGTTTAATTGTAAAGAAGTACATTAACAACATACTTAAATTTTCTACTAAAAGATGTCAACACGCAACGGAAAAAATTAATTTTTTATGAAGCGTATCATATTTTAAGCCAAAGACATGATTATATTTAATATAATTATATTTTAAAATAATATAAACATTAAATATACAACACACCACGCGAGTTAGCACCTTTTCATTTCGTCTTTATGAGTTAGCACCTTTTCCTTTGAATGCTCCGAGATAGAACCTTTTAATTTGGATTTATCTTAATTCTTTCTTCCTAAAAAAACTATATTAACTTTCTACAAAAATATAAGTATTTTACTAAAATAGGTACATTTTTATCAAAAACAGAATAGTTTTATTTTCAAGTCAAAAACTTAAGTTTCATCCAGAGAATAAAAATTAATTTGCAACAAGATACATAAATATTCTACTAAAAACTGTCAAAACTCAACAACAAAATTACTGTTTTCTGATAAGTGTCGATTTTTCAACAAATGTCACGATTTTTCAACCAAAAAAGATCAAATTTAAAATCCAAAATGGCATAGCTAAATTTTCGGAGAAAAAAAATTAATTTTCAACAACACCTGAGTTAGGCCCTTTTCATTTTGTTTCGATGAGTTAGCACCTTTTCATTTGTTCTCTCCGAGATAGAACCTTGTAATTAAACGTGAGTCTTCTTTCTTTCTAAAAAACTGTACATAGTCCTACAAATTTAACCATTTACCGAAATATCACAAGTTGTCACAAAAGAGAGAGAGGCCAATCAAAAATCACTAAAAAAAGCTTCACGTAATATATAAACGCTTCCTAAGAGTACCTTAATCAATACGCATAGTATTGTGCAAACATCGATAAAGGATAAAACAATAATAGTACACCAAGCCAACGAGTCGTCAACAGTGTTTTCTCCCTTCTCTATTCTCCGGTGAATACAGACCTGACCCAATTTGATTCGAGGTGATATGCCGAGCTGGAAACAGGCACGTTGAACCTGGAAAGCAACCGGGAGGATCTCCAACCTAAGTGGAACGAATATCCCACTTTGTCGCTCTGATATTCCTGGTGCGCATCACCAACTATATACCGCGACGCACAATAAGGAATTACTAAAAATCTGTCATTTGTTGATTAATTTGTTTATAAAAACTATAAACAATTTTTTACATTCTCAATCATGAGAGTGTAATGTAATCGTCCAAATTTTCGATCTCTGGTTTTTAACGGATCTTTACGTTTCGCCACTCACAAAGTCCGAAAATCATCAAATGTTCTCAGTTTCTGTCTGTATGTCTGTATGTGTGGTTACCTAAAAGTTTTAGCCATGCTAACTTTTGAAGGATTTGTCCAATCGAGTCAGCTTTTGATACACTTTTTCAGGTTCCCAAAATAAAGGCTAAGTTTGTTGAGCAGATATTTCCAATCAATTTAAATATTTTCAACAGTTTCCAATTTTAAAAATATGTGTTTTTCAAATTTAAGAAATTTTGTTTAAAATTTTTGATGAATGCGTAAAATACTTGCAAATTATAGAAATAAAATTTTCAATTTGATGAAAAATAGAAAAGTTATATACTTTTGAAAATTACGAAAATGTTGTGAAGAATAGAAAAAACCATTTTTGTGATAGGTTAGGAAATTTCATTTTAATTATAAAATATATTTAGAAACTATTTCGGTATAGAATTGTTTTGTGTGCAATAGAAATTTTTGTAAAATTTTTTGGTACGCGAAAAAAATACTTACAAATTATCCTAATATGACAAATTGATCAGATTCGATTCTGCTTTCGCAAATTTTTTTAAGGCCTGAAAAGAAAGGACGTGTTCGTAAACCAGCTTTTTTGGATGAAAGCTCAAAAAGTGATCGCATTTTCAAAAAATTTGAAGACATATTTTTTCAAGATTTAAAAATTCTGTGTGGGGTTATTCATTGTACGTGGAAACAAAAACAATTTATTTTTCTTACTTTCATCTATAAAGAGAAAACTATCAGAGTTGCACCATTTTCAAAATCTAAAAAACCAAACTAAGATGAACGGTTCAAGCCAAACAACGCAAGATATATAAAAAAGTCAGAACAAGAAAAACGTTAATTTTTGGAAGCTCTTCAAGATTATCATAACAACCTTACTAATTTTGTCGGAAAGTTAAAAATTTAAAAGTCTATCGTACAAAAAATAATGAAAAATAAAATAATTCTATTTTTTGGTCAAACTATGCATGGTACGAAAAATATGAATGAACTAAAATTTTGCGCCCTGAAAAGATCTAAAACTTTGTTATCAATCACTTTTCAATAAGACGTGTAGTTTTTTGCTTTGAGTCGTAAAAACAACATCAAAAATAATAATAATTAAATTTTTGGACAAGATACGAAAAAAAAAATAATGAGACAAATCTTGTTTATCCAAAAAAGATTAATATTTTTTGATAGGACTCGTAGTTTTTTGCTTTAATCGTAAAAAATAAGATTCAAAATAAAACAATTTAATTTTCTGCAAAAACGAGACAAGGTACGAACTTCAATTAACAGATAAAAGTTGTTCGCCCGAAAACTCTATAAATTTGTTATTACCAATTTTTAGATAGAACGAGTAGATTTTCTTTTAATCGTCAAAACTAAGTTTAAAAATACAAAATTATATTTTTGGAAGGATACAAGCGACGAAAAAAAATCTGCATGTTCGTTTCATCCGTTAAAAACAACGTTATAAGTCCAGACAATTAAATTTGTGTTTAAACGATACAAGCTACGAGAATACATGATATATAATTTGTCCTATAACTTGGAAAATCTGAATAAGCAGTCCCAGGCAGAATCACATAAAAAATGTATTATATTTAATATAAAAGTGTTGAGCATAATGTAGAAAAGTTGAAATTGGGGACCAAATCGAGCGTGAAGCACGAAATACGTGATGAGAATGTGTTTGTTAAAGCCAAAAGAGCTTTAACAAAAGAGACTTCACAATCACGAACTTAAAGTTATTTAGCAATGACTTTTTCTAGGAAATGATAACATTTGATAATTGTTTAACCCAACTCAATTAACAAATGCACTGTTTGTTTTTTGCAGCTTTTAAAGCTTTTTTTTGTAATCAACTGTTAATAACACATTTCTGAACTTTTTTTGATAGTTCGATAACGATCTACTATTTTTATTTTTATAACAACATAGTTAACAATTTTTTCTTGGCTAATGAATTTGGAAACTAAAATTTTTTTCTGCTGGAATATAATTTAAAATACTTAGCGTTAATTCCTTAGCATAAGTTAATATAAATTGAGAATTTATTAATGCACATCAATTAAATTAATTAAATGGTTAAACTATTGGTTAATTAAATTGTGAAAAAAATTAAAACAGTTGATTGTTATGCTGAAAAACAGCCCAAGAATGCATTTGTTAATTAGATATCGTTAAACAATTATCAAATTTTATCGACTTATAGCAAAAAGTCATTGCTAAATAACTGGATATTAATTCCGTGAAAATAACGGTATTTTATTTATAATACATAAAATGATAAAAATTTGTTAAAACAATTGTTTTTACAATAATAAATGGACTACTGTCATCAAAATGTTCCTAAAAATGGAGAAATTAGTTATTTACAGTAATTTTATAGAAAAAATCAAGTTTGCACCTTTAGGAATATCCAAATAGTGCATTTATTAATTGAGGTAGTTTAAACAATTATTAATTTTTTTTGGTCGTTAAATATTATACTTAGGTCTTATTCCCAAGTAACATGTGATCGCTTCTATATAAAACTTTAGTTGTTACATAAAAAATGCCTGATATGGATATTTGTTTATGCAAATTACTTTTAAAATAACAAAATTAATTATTAACTTTTCTTAATTCAACCAAAAAATTCTTTTCTTTCGATAAATCTTTGAAATTCAGTGTGAGTCAAGTGATTAATCGCCGCCAATTTCAACGAAACTACTTTTATACAGTTATTTGTTAATAACAAATTCAATACATGTTCTAAGATTTGCATTGCTATTGCACATCTCTTTCGGATAGCTGTTTTCAGTTTCCTATGTGTTTTCGACTGAATCAAAGCATTTTTCAAAAACCGGTATAGTTCGAAGGTCAATTTTTTTCTTCACTTTTGTTATCAAATAAACAAAATCATCAGAAAAAAATTCAAAAATTGGCCATGGCAGTTGGATGCAAAATTTTCTAAACTTTCATTTTAAAAAAAAGTTAAAATCGGATAATAATTCTATTCTGAAAATTAATTTGTCCACGGACTTTTTGTTTGCCCCACTGTGTGGCGCTTCACGTAACAATACATGGAGGAGCATCCCCAGTGGGCACAAAATTTGGCGACGTCTTTACGACATCGTTACGACATCTTTACGACAACTTTACGACATCCTATGTCCATGTCGTTAAGGTGTCTGCGATATCGTAAATACATCGTCAGATCATACGACTTATTTACGATATCGTAAAGACACCTTAACGATATGGACATAGGATGTCATAAATTTGTCGTAAAGATGTCGTAACGATGTCGTAAAGACGTCGCCAAATTTTGTGCCCACTGGGATCTCCTTTCCTTTATGTCACATGCGTCGCGATACTACGACGAGGCATGCGAATGAAAAGTTTATGTTTGATATGCAGTAACACTGACTAGTGCTTTCTACCAAGAGGCAACAATGCCAAACAATCATTCCTGCATATTCTTCGTTAGCGTTGCCGAATGGTTCGCATGCTGATGCGAGACCATTATCCTCTGGATATGACTCGCTGATCAATTGCCGAAGGGGTTGATGAACATTTTGCGACAGGGGTAGAATATCAGACCAGTCGAGTGAAATGAAACTTGGAATGCACTGTGTATTGTCCTCTGGCATGGTTCTTCTTTTCGTAGCAATACGGGTTCAATTCTTCTAGAGCAGATGGTAACCTCATTAGCTGATCTGGGTAATCCAATGGACAATACTGGCGTATTTGAAATGTTCTTTCGACTTTAGGATTTTTCTCTATCCAGGTAACTCAACATCTGATAATGAAATAGTTCAAAAGGAACAAGTTGCTAGTTTGAATTATGTTAGCTTGAAGACTAGGTCACTGTTCGGTTGCATGTTTGATCATTGATAATTGGATTGAAGGTTAGGCCGTTATGTTAACGAAAATACAGACTGTATTTAATAAATATACACAATTTACATAAATGTTGTCTGAAAACACAATACAAAAAGAAAAAAGTCTGTAACTTCAGCTAAACCACTATACCAATACGTTTTTGAGGTCGCTGAATCGGAATCCATAGTCAGTTTGACAGTATCAGTTCAGGATCAAGGTCAATTAAAGGACAAAATAAAGAAGTGTTTGAATCGGAAAAACTGACTGGATGGAAGAAAACCATTGGAATGGAGAAAACCTCTACTCTCAAACGTTTATAAAGTCGCTGATTTCAAGTCCGGGGTCAGTTTTACCCCATCTAGTCTGAATCTAGGTTAAGTGAAGATAAAAATGAAGAAAACTATTGGATCGAAGAAGACCTCTAATCTAAGACATTTTTGGGATAGATACATCCGATTCCCTGGTCATTTTTACCCCCTGAGGTCGCGATGAAGGTCATCCCAAATTCAAAGTTGGGAAAACCATGGAATCGAATTTATGAGGTTGAACTACCCCCAGATTCGGAATCAGGGACCCAAAAGGGTCTCAAAGTAGAGGTTTTCTCTAATTCAATGGATTTCTTCAAATTAATGATTTTTTTTAATTCAATGGTTTTCTCAATTTTGACCTTGGGATGATCTTCATCCCGACCTAATGGGGTAAAAATGATCGCGAATTTTGAGAAACTTCTTCTGAGATCAGAGGTTTTCTCCGACCTAATTGTTTTCTCCATTTTTACTTTTAATTCACCTTGATCCTGACCTGATGGGGTTAAGCTGACTCTGAATTCGGATTTAGCGACCTCAAAAACGTATGGCCACAGTGGTTTAGCTCGGGTTGCAGAATTTATTTTGTGGGACTGTTTATTCATAGTATTAGCTACTGACAGTAATATCTCAAAATTATGCCTATTAAAAATTTAAATCATTTATTTCGGCTCAAAATTAGTTTTCTCAGTTGAGTATCCCTGTATTTTGTGATTATTCTTTGTTTTTTTGTAAAAAAATATGATCCTTGCTTACAGCTTTGGGTTGAAAACTGAATCATTTTGATGAAAATTTTTTCTTTTTTTTATTAATTTTTTCTCAATAAATTTAGTTATTCCCTTTTAGATTTGGACAAAATTAAGCTTTTTGCTGAAAATCAATAATTTTAGTTGAAACTTAGACTAGTTTGGTTGAAAATTAATCTTTTTATTTGAAACTTAAAATAGTTAGGTTAAAAATGTAAGAATTTGGTTGAAAATTCGTTCATATATTGAAGTAAAAAATTAATTTTTTTAACTAAAAATGAAACTGTTCCATTTTTGGTAAAGATTTATCTTTTTGATACCAAAATTCATCTTTTTCGGTAGCAAGCTTATCTTCTTGGTTAAAAACCCATGTTTTTTGTTGAAAAGTCTAATATTTGGATTAAAATTAAGCTGCTTTATTAAAATTAAATAATTTGGTTAAAAATTTATTTTTTCTCAGAATTTTAAAACAAAAAATACAAATTTCCAACAGAAAATGTAATATTTACTAAGAGGAAATTTTTATTTTAAATAAAAAATAGCTAAATCAAACCAAAAAAGATAAACTTTTAACCATATAGTTAAATTTTCAATTTAAAAAAATATTCATTTTCAACCAAGCAGTTGCATTGTCATCCAAAAAAGAATAAATTTCTACCAGAAAAGATTCATTTTTTATTTAAAAGGATAAATATTTCAGAAAAGGGAAATTCCACAGGCAATAGTGAAAAATTTTGTTTTTCAAAATGTTGGAATTTCCAGCCAAGAAGATAAGCTTTCTACAAAACGTTAAAATGTACAAGTAATTAAATTTTCAGCTACAAAAATAAATTTTCAATCAAAAACATTAATTCTCTCCTGAAAAATATTAATTCACAACAAAATACTGTGCAGTTAAATTTTCAACTGAAAAGATTAATTTTCTATGAAGAATTAAAAAAATAAATAAACTTTTATTTGAAAAAAATTAGGCTTTGAAAAAAATCGCAAAGATTTTGGACTGGTTTCAAATAGTTTCTTGTACTAGAATGTTGCACTTTGAAACTAAAGAGATCAATTTTTGACAAAAGAGTAGAATTTTCAACCCGTAAATATGTATTTTTAACCATAAAATGTGAATTAAAAAAAAATTCAACTTGCAACCGAACAGTTCATTTTTCTAACAAATAGTTATATTTTCTAATGGAAACATTAATTTGGCACCACAAAATTTAACTTTTAACAAAGTAGATCAATTTTATTACAAAGAGATGAATTTTAAAGAAATAATGAAATAGTTGTTATTTCGAAAATAATAAAACATTGCAAAAAGAACAATATTTGAATACTAAACTAAAAAGAATAAATTTTTTACAAAACAGGTTTACTGCAGGTTTGTTTACTACACTTTCGATGATGCATTAACACTTCGGAAATAAAAATTATTTTTTAACTGCTAAAGTTCAAAAACAAAGATCACAAGAAAATTTAATTTTAATGCTATGTGGTTCTACAATTTTCAAAAATTACATAACAATAAAAAGTGGTTGTAAATACGTTTAATTAGGACTTCTATTATCAATATTTTTTACTGGTGCTTTCTAGTATATTATGATATTATTTGTTCTTTCTTTTGAAAATACAAATTTTAATTGTAGCAAAATAATTTTGTGTTTCAGGTAAACCCAAAAATATTCTCACTACAGATACCTGTAAGTATAAGAAATTTATATTAATATTAAAACAGGTAAATGATAAAAATCTGTTCTTTTTGCTAACATTCAAAAATTCCAAAGATCAAGATTTATTGTATTTATGTGGTCTGAATTTTAGAATATTTGGCCAAAAAACATTCTAAATCATTGCAAACATTTTCAAACACTTTTCAAAATATTCCAGAAAATGACTGCCTATTCTATAACTCAAGAAATATTCATGAACGCTAATGAAATTTTTGATTTTTTTTATGGTGGCCTATAAGTGGCTACATTTCGTGATATAAGTTTTCGTTTAGAACAGAGTTTTCTGGAACTTTAAATAGGGACATTCCTGGCGAATACAATTTTTTAAAGTTCTACAATCAATAGGGAATTTTTTCAACAAATTTTTAACATTCTGGTATCTAACTAGAAAATGAAAATTATTATTATTATTTTTTTAATTTCAGGAATTTAAATGCAATAAAATTTAAATTTGAAATCTTATTCAACGTCCAATATTCACTATAAAATGTATAATTTCTGAAAATAAAACCAAGAATCCAAAGACCAAATTTGAACGCCACCAATAAAAAGTTCCTATTACAATTGGAAAAATGATAACTATTTTCCTGAAAAAAACCTTATTTTTTTAGACAAAAATAAATAAGAGGAAAGAAAAATGAAAAGGCAATCAACCAAATCCCTTTCCTTATCTTTTTTCATTTCTTTCATCTTTCTAGACTACGTGATATAATTTCCTTCTACAACTTGCTAGACACATTCTAGAATTTATTTTTAGAACTTTCTAGAAACATTCTAGAATTTATTTCTAGAATTTTCTAGGGACATTCTAGAACTTTCTAGGTATATTCTAGAATTACTTTCTAGAACTTTCCAGGAATATTCTAAAATTTATTTCTAGAACTTTCTAGTGATGTCGAATAATACTTACTGGAACATTAGGAAATTTACAACAAATGTTTAAAAGAACCAGAACATTAAACGATTTATTATATTTTGAAATGCTTTCGATTGCCAAGCGATAAACTTTGTTTTGCTTTGCTTAAATGATTTGAAAAATTATGAAAATGTTCAAATGTTGCTAGAAAATGCTAAAATATTTGAAGGTATTCTAAAAGGTACTAGAATATTTTATTGAAGAGCATTCCACAATATTGCATATTCCTCAAAATCCATAATAATTTCCAGAACATTCTAAAACCGTTGAAAATATTATAAATAATATTAGAATATCCTGATTTAAAGAATATTTATAGGGATATAATAATATTCTGGAAAATCAGCATATTCGAATATATTTGAAAAATTTTAAAGTAATTTCATCCTAATTCTGTCTTCTAGAATTCATTTAATATATTGCACAATAATTGTTTTTAAGTTAACATATATATTTCCATGTCTTGCAGAAGATTCCGCAATATTCATCAAGGGCACTCAAGCGAGGATTGGTACAAAAAATTACTACAGAAATAAAAAGTAAAGTTAAAGAATATAAAATGAAAGTAGAGAAATAAAAACTTTAATAACAGAGATCAAAGTAGAAAAATCGCTGGCTAATGGAATCAGAAAGAGAATTGTGAACCTTCTTACATACTTATTACAGATAAATGAGAAATAGGTCTTATTACTTGATACTAGCATCTTTATTGCAATCTAAACTTTTTAAAGCAAGGTTTCATGAGAAAATATTAATATTGAAAATTAATAATAAACAAGTATAAAAATAAAATTATTATTATTTCAATTTTCAATTGTGCAGTTTAATAAATTGCAAAAAATTAGTCCAAGCATCTATAATTATTATATGAACTTTCACAACTATTTGAAAATTAAAAACACTTGATTTTATAATAAATTTATATAAGTTACATTCGTACTGTCAAAACATTATTTCTGAATTTCTTGAATTCCTTTTTAATTCACTAAATTCCTTCAAATATTCTGAAATATTTGATATTCCCTGAAACATTTGAATTCCTTAAATTTGCATAATTCCCTAATCTCGTGGAATTTCCTAAATTCGTGTAATTTTCTGAATTATTTGAATTCACTGAATTCCAAAGGAATTTAAAACAAAGCCGAAAATTCAGAAGCACTCAGCAGAATTGACGAAATTAAACAATTTCAGAAGAATTCAGCAGAATTGAAGAAATTGAGTAACTTCAGAGAATTCAAAATATTTAAAGAACTCAGGGATTGAAATAATTCAGAATATTTCAGAAATTCATGGATTTAAAAGAATTCGAAATATTGCAGAAATTCAAGAAATTTTAAGAATTTAATCAATACCTTGAGTGTTCTGAATTCTTGAAATTTGAGGAATTCAAAGTATTTCAGAAATTCAGGAAAATCAGAATATTCAACGATATCAGAAATTCCAAGGAATTAAAAAAATTTCAGGGACTTTAGAGGATTTAGAAAATTTAAGAAATTAAGAGAATGCAGAACATTTAGAGAATTTAGGGAATTCAGAGGATTTAAGAAATTCAAGAAATTAGAAGAATTAGAATATTCCTTGAATTAAGGACAAAGAACTCAAGTATTTCGGAATATTTTAGATTCAGAGAATCCTATGTGAAATCAGGAAATTAAAAAAGAAACAAGTATTACAGATCTTACGAAATTTAATAATTAAGGGAATTTAGAGAATTCTGGATATTCACGGCATTCAAGAAATTTATCATATTCAAGACATTCAGCGAATTCAAACTTTTCAAGGGATTAAGGGAATTTATAGGATTTCAGGAATTCCACAGTATTTTAGGAATTCGACAAATTCAGGAAAATGAAAGAATTAAAAGATTTCGGAAAATTCTGGTAGTTAAAAAAATTCTGAGAATTTCAGGAACTCTGAATATTAAAGCAAATCCTGGAATTTAAAAAATTCAATAAATTTCAGAAATTTTAAATATTTTTGAAGGAATTCAGATAATTCAGGGAATTCAGAGAATTCTAGGAATTTTGGGAATTTATGGAATTCAGATAATTCAAAGAATTACAGTAATTTAGAATATTTAAAAAATGCTGGCGATTCAGAGAATTAATAGAACTTTAGGAATTTAAAGGATTCAAAAATTCCAAAGAAGTTAAGAAATTCACTGAATAATTATGAAATTAAGGATATGAAAGGAATTTGTGAATTTCAGGAAGTTCAGGGGATTTAACAGCATTTTCCGAATTCTAAAATTCATGAAAATGAGAGAATTAAAAGAGTTGGGAGAATTCAGTTAGTTCAGAGAATTCTAAAAATTTCAGGAATTCTGAATATTACAGGAATTCATGGGATTCAGACACTTCAATTAATTTCAGAAATATAAAATATTGAAGGATTTAAGAGGATTTCAGATTTAATCAAATTCAGAAAATGAAGAGATTTTCAGGAATTTAAAGTATTTCGTGTAATCAAAGAATTGAGAATTTTTAAATTAAAATTCAAATATTGTTGTTTTAAATGGTTAAACAATGTAATTATTTTTACTGACACTTACCCAAAGTGAAAAAGTTTAAAAGCTTCTTCTGTATTTCAATTATTTGAAGTTATAGAAAATAAAAAAAACTTTTTAACTGAAAAATTAACTTAAATAATCGTGAAATACGTCAAATATCTCTATTTTAAAAATGTTAGGCTATAATTACTTATTTTATTTTTGTGTACGAAATCAAAGATTTTTGATTGATCGCAAAGAATTTGATATCTTATTTATTAAACATTATCATTTTCCTTATATACTTTTTTCTTATGAAATTCTAGATAATACGCTTGCGTCCCGATTTACCGGGCCCCGATATACCGATTGAGGTCGTCCTAGGGAGCCATGGAGAGGCGCCGGCAAGATCCACTGAATTGCGCAGTTTACGTTTCGGTTCTATAAAAAGCCACAAGTAGAAAAGAGAAAAGGATCAGTTTGGAGAGTCCCAATCAAACGTGAAGGCCATTGAGGATATTCCTAAAAAACCGGTAAAGCGGGACTCTAGTAAAAAACGAACTAATTTATGAAAACTGTTATAAAAAAGGAACGTGGCGAAAAGAAACTATTAGCTGCGAAGGCATCGCCATTATTATTGTTGTTTTCAAATTTTAAATTACCATTGAAAGAGCAATATAACACAAACTTTCATTTTCTGATAGAACACCAATCTAAAACTAAAGTAATAAAAAAAAACAAAAGCATCACTACAAAACAACCTTCATGCTACGTAAAGAATGTTTTTATTAGCTACAAACGGTAAGTTCTCAGTTAACCCAAATTTAATTTCTCTCGACATTTATTTCCACCAAAAATTCTAACATAGAAGTACAAGTTTGTAAGTTGGAAGTCCACGTAGTGTAAAGTCAGGATAGCCGGCACTGATGAAACTAAATTAATAGATAGCCAAAAGATGTCGCCGCAAATATGTTTCTTGTAGGGACCCTGTAGTAAGGGACGCGCAAATCGGGCAGCTGACTGTTGATTGGTCGAGCGAAAAGAGATACTTCCGTTCCAAATCAAGTTACTATACCAAAATCTACCACAGCAGCGCGCTTCGGTATGCGAATAGTGTTTGTTGACACTTGAAGTCGTTAGGGATCCTATAGTGAGGGACCCGCCAAACAAGCAGCTAAGTGCGGATTGGTCAAGCGAGAAGAGAGCGATACTTTCGTTCCAACAGTAGATACTGTACAGTTATTGAAATTTGCTATAGCATCACGCTTCGGTACCTTCGATATGCTTGGTGTTTGTCGTGTTTGTTGCCGTTTAATTACATCGCACCTTCTACCGCCGGCTCCAACTTCCGTTCCAACTCCCCCCTCTACATAGCCTTTGGCGCGTCCCTCACTACAGGGTCCCTAGTTCCTTCAATTAAATAAACTTAAATATTAATGAAAATGTAAACTTTTACATGCTTTAGTTTTTAAAGTTGCTTTTTCTCGAGGGAAATATATTTTTTCAATTAATTCTAGACAAATAACGTTCAGGTTATGTTAGGGAAAGTCTGACCAGAATTAGCTTTCATCAAAGATATTGCTTTCATTGAATAAGAACAGTTAGAGAAAATTTATGATCTTATGCATACAAATGTACGTCATGTTCTAGATTTCTCGTGGGAATTTGATAATTTAAAACAGAAGCAGTTGATTTATAAAAAAAACTTGCAAAATCGCACAATTTAAGGTTATCATAGGGAATTCTCGCCGGAATTGGATATTTTACAACATAACCAATTGGGTCTTGTAGAAAACTTTGAAAATTCACATATTTTCAAATTAAGTTCGAAAATTGAAGCCTGATGAGTTATTTCCTGATAAGCACAGTCAGATCTGTTGGCAAATTCAGAAAATCTCATAATTCATCGTTATGTTGGAGAACTCTCAGTGAAATTGAATTTTTTTCGGCCTTTTAGAGCATTTATAGAATAGAACAATTTGAGGTTATTTTATGGAATTTTTGCCGACTATTTTTCATCAGAAACCGTTAGATCTATCCGAAAACCTAACAGTTTGGTAAGGTTTAGGTCATGATAGCGATTTCTTTTCGGAAATTAATATTTCACAACAAAAGCAATTGAGTCTTTTATCAAACATACAAATTTTGCACAATTTTATGGCAACTTAGGGCAAACTCACTGGAATTATATGGATTGCATCCAATTTAAGGTTATGTTAGAAAATTCAAGACAAAGTAATTTATTTCTCTATAAAAACAGATATATCTTTTAGGAAAATTAGAAATTCCTATAATTTAAGGTTACGTATGTTAGAAAATTTTCGCTGGAATTAAATAATTGTTAACAAAAGCAGTTAATAATTTATAAAATTTATAAATTCAAAAAAATGTTATGCCACGTTATAGAATTCCTTCAAGAATTGGATATTTTCCACTAGAAAGAGTTAGTTCTTTTCTCAAAACATAATATTTGAAACAATTTTAGGTTATAAATAATTTGATATTGGTTCTTTTTTGTCTATTGTTTTATATACATTTTTTAATATTAATTTATTCCCAAGTTGTGAAAGAATGACTCTCTAGCTTATAATCGAAAAGGCTTAAAATCAAAACAATATAAGAACAATATTGATTGATTTTTGTAAATTTTATAAAAGATTTAGGCCCTTCTGATGTGATAAACACCAAATTCCGGCCTGGCTTCGTATCCCAGCAGAGTGGACTACACATTTTTTCACAATTTTATAAATAAAATCAATATTCTAAAAATATTTATATTTGACCGGTATAGACAAAAATAATTAACATCAAATTACTTATAAACTACAATTGTTCGTATTTAAAAGCTTTTTAAAGGCCTTTACTTTTACTTTTGTAAAATATCTAATTCCGACGAGAAGTAGCTAACATAACATAAAAATGTGTAAATTGTTAAATTTTTAAATGACCTAACTGTTTCTGATTTAAAATGTCTAAGTTTGGCCATAGTTCCATAACATAACCTAAAAATTTTCTAATCTATAAATTTTATTAAACTCTTAACTGTCTCTGTAGAAAAATATACAATTACAGTGAGAATTTTCAACTCTAACCTTAAATTAAAGAAATTTCTAAGTTTCCTAGAAGATCTGTTACTGTTGAGAAATAGCTTAGTCGGGCTTGAATTCTCTAACATAACCTTGTATTGTGAGAACTTGTAAATTTTCTATAGTGCCCAACTGCTTATGTTGTAAAATATCTACTTTAATCGAGAATTCCCTAAACTAACCAGCACTTCTGTAACCTAAATCTCTTTGTCAAAATATATTTGAAAAAATATATTCCGTTTGAGAGAAACGCTACAGAAACTAAAACATTTAGAACTTCAAAATTTTATTAATACCTGAGTTAATATTTATTTTATTATATTTATTTATATTTATTTAGTTTCATCATTATCAACTTTCCTGAATTTATACTATGCGGACTTGAAATTCATAAGCTCATACTTCTATGTTTGAATTTTTTGAAAAAATAAATGTTGAGAGAAATAAAATTTGGGTTAACTGAGGCCTTACCCTACGAACAGAATATATTAGATAGGTCAACTTGTAGATTATTATTCATTCTCGATACTTATTTGATTACGGTTAAATTGACTCAATTAACTAAACAAATTTATCAAGCTCTAGAAATTTCTCGCTGCTTACAAGGTGACCTTATTGATTTTTGGTTAGGCTCAGGTGTACTTCCACCTTCATTGGTCCTTCGAGCCGGTTAGTCTTGAGGTCGCGGCAATTACCCGTCTACTTGATCTCCTCCCAATCCCCCTTTGCGCAACCTCGCTTCTTAGGTTCACCATCTCGACTTTAGGCTCAGATGCTAAAGGAGGTGGAGATTAACGCCTAGCCGCGAATCCTGTGGGAGTCGTTGCCTGTGCGTGCTCGGTGGGTGTTTTAATCGATATATCTCGCTTGCCATGTCCACTAACCTGGGCTTTTAAAAGCATTCTCCGGTCTTTAATCTTTTTTTTCGAACCCTGAACCTTTCCTTTGTATCCTCCATATCAGGTGGGAGTTGAAAGACATGAATAAAAAAGGGGTTCTTACTCTATTCCGGGAAGAAGAAGGAGGAACAACAGAAGGAGGAACCGGTGACAGCCGGTAGTTCCCCACCAGTAGTGCCCTGTTAACCCTCTAGTTATTTTCTTACACAGAAATACCTATATGTATGAAGTAAATGATAAGATATATTAATAATAATTTTTTTAAGCACTCCATCCGCCTTTTAGGAGCTGCTAGTCTTAAGTCTGGAAAAAGAGACATTTATATCGGACTGGAAATTTTAATAACCATTCAGAACTCAATTTTTTGGATTTAACAATAATGATCACCAATAAATGGATCTATAAGATCTGTGAAAAATCTAATCTGGCAGTAACGGCAGCGAAACAGCATCGTAGTTTCGTTGCTGTTCCTACCTGCTCAAATTTGTCTTGCCTTGATAAGGGTGCTGTATGAATGCCGAAACGTTAGCCATTTTTTTTTACAAATTTTTTGTTGTTTTGATTTAATAATAATACAAATTAAAAAAAAATTAATTAAAAGGAAAAGAAAAGGGATTTAGTTGCTCGCCTTTTCATTTTTCTTTCGTATTTTTAAATTTTGGTTACCCAACTTTGTTCTTTGGATTATTGGTACTAGTTTCAGAAATTCTGCAGGTTAACTTGACTACTGAAATTAAAATAACATTTTAAATTTATTTAATCTAATTTAATTTTCCTAAATTTAAAGAATGAATCGTATTATCAGTTAAATTCTACTAATTTCTGTAGCTAAAATTCTGTCACTGACATCAGTACAATGATACTAATTTAATTAATAATCATTTATTGGGGCAACATGTAGACAAGTTAGTTTGGATTTAAAAAAATATTGTTAATATAAATGGTCCTATACAAATTAATTTTAATATCAGGAATGTTTTACTTACTTATTTATATACTTTATGACAAGTGAAAGTTCAGAAACATAAAAAAAGAACAGACATAAAAATGTGTATAGTGCGAAATTAAAAAGTGCAGTGGAAAAATCACTTTATATTGTAAGAAAAATTCACTAATTTGGATGGAAAATTCGTTTTTTCGGTTTAAAACTTCAACTATTTTTGTTTCAAATTAATCTTTTTGTTCGAAAATTAACTTTTTGATTGGAAATTCATGATTTTTAGTTGAAAATGTATTTTTGTGTGTCTGTAGAAACCTAATATTTTCGAATTAAAAATTCAAAAATATTTTTAAAATTATTTCTTTCTTGTTTGTAAAACTTTTTGTTGGAACTTTTAACTATGTCATTGAAAATTGATTTTTTCTATGTGATAATTTGACTTTTTTGGTTAAACATTTCATTTCTTTTGCTTAAACATTCAACTGTGTGGTTCAAAAATACAATATTGTAGAACATTCATTTTTTGAAAATTTATAATTTTAGTAACAAATGCATTTTGATGTTTGATAATTTCATTAGCTTGTTGAAGAAATGTGTTTTAAAATTAACTTTTGTGAGTGAAACATTAACTATCCTCTTTTTAGTAAAAACATTATCTTGTTTAGTTGAAACTTCCACTATTTCCTTAAAAATGCATTATTTTCACTTAAATAGTCAACTATTTTTTTAAAAACTAAAATATTTATTAAAATTTTATCTTTTTCATTGAATTCAACTGTTTATTATTTAAAATTAAAATTCTGTTTGGGTTAAAATATTAACTTTTATGTTTTTTGTTAAGAATTCATGTTTTTTAAAATTTATCTCTTTTAGTAGAATATTCTCAATTTTTTATTAAAAATTACATATTTTTTCCTAAAATTGTAGGAATTTAGAGCGTTAAAAATTAAATTTTTATCACAAATCCACTAGTTTTATTTAAAAGAATGAATTCCCCTATTTCCGTAAAACAATCAACTATGCAATATCATTTGTTTGAAAATTTAACTTCTTGGTTCATAATTCATTTTTCAATTAATTATTTAATTATTTTTGTCTTGTTTGAAAATTTATGTTTTCATCTGCAAATTTATTTGTTTCTATTCTGGTGAAAAATCTATCTTTTTTGTTGAAAATTGAATTATTCAGTTGAAAATTTATGTGTGTTATTGAAATTTTGAATTTTTTTCGTAGAAAAAAAATCTAAACTATAGATTATTGAATGAAAATTACTTTTTTCTTGGAAATACAAATTTTTTGTGAAAAATTAGTCATTTTGGCTTGAACTTTTAAAATTGAGATACAAAATTCAATTACGTGATAGAAAATGTAGCTTTTTCAAAGAAAATTCAACTGTTTTGCACAAAATTATTTTTTTTTTTAATTGAAAATTTAACTATATAATTTTATTTGAATCCTCAGCCAAAACAGATTATTTTTTAAGCAAACAGTTTCTTTTATATTAATAAAATTTATTTTTTTGTAAAAAATGCATTTTCTACCAAATACATACGGTTTCAACCGAATTGTTGAATTGACGAGCCATAAATACGAATTTTCGACAAAAAGTCGAATTTGTAACAACAAAAAAATAACTTTAAAGAAATTTGATCAACTTTCTATAGGAAAGAGTTGTTTACTTAGAAGTAGCTAACAAAAATACATAATTCTTTAAACAAATCCTTCAAAATTTTCAGATAAGAATATTAACTTTCTACAAAAAAGTTAATTAGCAACCGAAAAAATTAAGCTTCAACCCGATAATAGCATTTTTAACCAAACATCGTAAAATTTCTACAGAAAATGTTAAATTTCTCAAAAAAATTAAATGTGCGCTAAAAGTAATGAAATTTTTAACCAAGAAAAAATTGTATTGTTTAAGAATGATAAAAAATTTTATTTCAATTTCTTAGCCAGCATAAAATCGATTTTGAAATCAATTTTGAAACAACAACAGTGAATTCTTTAAAAAAAAGTAATAGTAGAATTTGAACCAAAAATGGCTATATTTTCTTATTGGGTTCTATTAAATCAGTTCGCAATTGAGTGAAATAACAAGAAAAAGAGGAGAATAATGAATAGACTGTCAATCCTGCGATAATTAAATGGTTATATTTTAATTGTTTATAGAATAACAAACAGGGTTATAAATAAACGCAGAAGTTTATTTTTGATTGTTTAAAACTACTACATAAGAAAACTGAAAAACTATTATTTTTGTGCGCCATTATGTATTTATTTTATAAATTAAAGCTGGCTCAGTCGAATTCACTTTTCTAAATATAATTGCCACTTATTAGTTGATCGTTATTTTAATCGTTATAATTATTTAGTCTTCCACAAATAATGTACTTCCAGAAATAAATATTGACTTCTTCTTCGGATTGATATTTTGTAGAATTCTAACTAATTTTCCTTCAAAAGAAATTCATAGTAATAAAAGCAGTTCCTTCTTCGTTCTGAAAATAAAAAAGGAGTAGAGACAGTTTACAACACAGTTGAAATACACAAGAAATAAGTGCATTACTAAGGAAACAGTTTGCTTTCAAACTAAAATATACACTTAGATGATTAAAATGATTTAAGGAGATTTTGTTACTTTGACATATTCAATTAGCACCGCTGCTTTTCAATTAAGAGGTCATGAGAATTCAAAAATAAATCAATTACAAATAGATGATAATGAGTCCTTCAAACAATCAATCGTTCAACAAATTCCAAACAAATAAAATTCAGTTCGACCAGGTGTGAAAAAGAGTCAAAAGATGTTTGCTTTGTTGGTATACTGGTCCATGACTCTTTCTATAGGCGTATCTTTATCCAACCCTATTTTATGATCAAATGATGTTTTATTAGATTTCGACCAGGTGACAAAACGAATGAAAAGAAATTAGCTTTGTTGGTACACCAATCTATTGCTCGTTCTATAGATGCATCTGCTTCTAACCGTCTTGTATGATAATCTGATCTTTTGGATGTTGACCAGGTGAGAAAATAAATTAAAAGATATTAGGTTTGTTAAATAATGGTCTATGGCTTGTTCTTCAGTTCCATCCTTTTCCAACTTTATTGCAAGGTTAGCTGGTGAGAAAATGAATTAAAAGTAATGAGTAATTTTGGTATGTCATTTTATGGCTCGCTCTATTGTTTTATCTACTTTTAACCTTATTCTATGATAAGCTGATGTTATTGAATGTCAAACAGGCAAAGGGAATTAATTAGAAGATGTAAGGTTTGTTAGTGCACTGCTCTATGGCCCGCTCTATAGTTGTATGTCCTTCTAACAATCTTGTATGATAATCTGATCTTTTGGATGCTGAGAATGTGAGAAAATAAATTAAAAGGTATTAGCTTTGTTAGTATGATAGTCTATAACTCGTTCTTTTGTTGTACCTTTTTCTCACCGTACTGCATGATTAGCTGATGCTATTATTAGATTTTGATCGGATAAGAAAATGATTTAAAAGAAATTAGCTTTAATGGTATACCAGTTTATAGCTAGTTCTATAGTTTCATCTACTTCCCAGCCTTATTCTATAATAAGCTGATGATATTGAATATCTAACAGCTGAGGAAAATATTTTTAAAATTCAAGACTTTGTCGGTATACTGATCTATAGCTCGCTCTACAGTCGCATCTTCTTACAACAATATTGTAAGATAATTTGATCTTTTGCATGTCGACTAGGTTAGACAATTAATTAAAAGATGTTGGCTTTGTTGATGTAGTGATCCATGACTCGTCCTATATTAGTATCTACTTTGACCCTTATTCTATGATTAGCTAATGTTATTGGATGTTGGCTATGGCTCTTTGTATAGTTTTATCTTCATCCAAACTTTTTGTATGATTATCTGATCTTCTTATTGGATTTTGATCAGATCAAAACATAAATTAACAGATATTAGCATTGTTGCGCATTGTTGGTATGCTAGTATGTGTCTCGTTTTATAGTTGTATCTTCTTCGAACTTTCTTCTATGTTAAGCTGATGTGAACTGATATTGAAAATGTAAGGAAATCAATTAAAATATGTTAGCTGGATTATATGATTATCTAATGTTTTGAACGTTAACCAGGTTAGAAAATTAATGTAAAAATGTGGGCTTTAATCGTATACTAATCTACTCTTTTCATAGTAGTATCTCCTTCCAACCCTATTTTATGATTAGCTCATGTCATTGAATGTCGACCAGCTGAGAAAATCAATTAAAGCTGTTAGTTGTTTAGTGTACAAATCAAAAGCTGGTCTACATCAGCATACTAACCAAGCTAACATCTTTTGTTTGTCACATCTAATGGTTAATGAGATAAATTTATTTAATCAACACGGATACGGCAAATAAACGATAAAAAAAAATCGGTTGAACATTAATTAAACTGCAGTGTGAAAATAATCAAATACTTTACGACCGCAAACGAGCTCATTTCCATACTTCAGATGGATCATTTTTTGAAAGATTTTTTTTTATCGTTTGCTTGTATGATTGGTTCTGTTTGCATGCATTTGATTAACCATTGTTTTATTAAACCGCTCTTGTTTGCTTCTCATTTGTTGAATGATTCATTGATTGAAGCACACAACGTTAACAAAAAATACGTACTTATGATTTTAAAGGCTCAAGAATTTCATTTCCGTAACTCCATATTATTTAAACAAATGGTTTAATTTACAGATATAATAAATGTAACAATGTTCCCGTACCTAAAGAATAGAACACATAATTTGAACGGGCCCTGATCACGTAATCAGGTAAATTATACAGTTATAATGATAGTCTGAATACTTGTGAAGCTTGATTATAATTTAAATATATTATAAAAAAATTAAGTTAAAAACAATGTTTAATGATAAATCATTTTTAATCTGGAACTTAAAACGCGATTACCGGAAAGTTTACCTTATTAGGATAAAAAATTATAAAAAATTTTACATTTTTTTCATGTTTTACACATTAATGTTCGATGACTTAACATGACCAATTATTTTTTTAAATTTTGGGTAAATTATTAACAAATTTATTGTAATTAAATACTGGACCAGAACATGATGATCAAAAATCTCACAAAACCTGTTAACCTCCCACTCCTCTGGCAGTGTGACGTTTCTTTTGAACCATTTATACGGTTAGTCAAGCGAAGATTTATTTAAGAAAGAGTCAGCCAGTAAATGCAAGATAAGGCTACTGTCCGGCCAGTTAAGGAAATATAGCGGTCTATCTGGATATTCAAGGCAAGATAGGTGTATTGGCCGACCAGTTAAGAAAAGATGGAGGTTTTTCAAGTCAGTGAAGGCAAGATAGGTGTACTGTCCGCTAGTTAAGGCAAAATGAAGGTGTTTGCAGTCAGCTACAATAAGATAGGGGTGCTGTCTTGTCTTTAAAGGCAATATAGAGATCCAGCCATTCAAAGCAAAATAGAGGTCTATCCTGCCGTTGAAGGCAAGCTAACAGTATTGTCCGACTATTTAAGGCAAGATGAAGTTTCATACAGCCAGTGAAGACAAGACAGGGGTGCTGTCTAGCCAGTCAAGGCAAGATGGAGGCCTATACAGCCAGTGAAGAAAAGATAGGGGTGTTGTCCGGGTATTCAAGGTTAGATAAAGATCATTCCAGTCAGCGTCAGCAAGATCGAGGTACTGTCATAACATTACCATATAGTGAAACCAGCGCGAATATTCGATAAAAATTTTTTTCAGTAGGTCTATGATAATCCTTGAAACTGTAACACAGAAAATCGCCGATCCTCCATTGTACACTGAAATCGGTGTTCAATAGAGTTGCAAAAAATTTGAGCCACACAGGTTCATTCGGAGAATCTAGGGGAAAAGCATCATTTAGACACTGTTTTTTCTCATCCAGTGTAACGTGAAGTGTCGTCTACAAACTGTAAGTCACCTGTCAAGATCATTTTGTCGGTCGTTATTTGAGTGAAACAGATGTTAATAAGCAGGTAAGTTATAATAATAATTACCTAACTTTTTATTTCCTCCTATTTACCAGCGACTAAATAGTCTTGGAATAAAAATAGTACTTGACGTGATATAATATCCAAATGTTAAGTTAGTCAAAACCTACTATATGACATTCAAACCACCAAAGCCGGGATGTACAAACTAAGTCGTGACCGTCTGCATCGAAATTGATGCCTGAATGCCATCTCCATGCGCTCGAAGAACTAGTGCTGCTTGTTTTTTTCTGGTAGTGCAGTGAAATTTGTATACATAATACTCGTTTAAAATATTCTAGCAATGTTTATAAATACATAAGGCTAGTAAGCCACGTGTTCAGAGGCACCAAACACCAGTCAGTAGACCTCGAAACCTGTGCGAGGAAGATGAGAGTAAGTAATTACACTCTGCAGGCTCATTGAAACCTAACCTCAAATAAATTAATAATTAATTAAATTGTTTGACGTAAAATTAGTATATTTACCACCAAATGAGTCGAATATTATTATATGATTAAATTGATTAAGTTCTTTTGTTTTCAATTATTATTAAAGAACTCAAGGTTTTTCGATTTAATGTAGAGTTAGAATCATCAAATCTATTGACAAGAAATGAATTGCAGTATGCACAAAATTGTAATGTTTTTAAATTATAAAAGTAAAATATGTGATACAATCGATTATGTTATTGATACTTTGATTCTGTATTAATAATAAATTTAATACAAAAATGCATTAAGGACAAATTTTCATAACATTCCAGCAAGAATTAGTAACTCAACTGCGCATGCATCGCATTCGGCATCTAATTGCTTTCGCGCGAAGCTTAAAATGATAAACGAAGTTTTTTTTCTTTTTTATGATAAACAATAAAATTTCAACTTATAAAAATGTCCATTAGGTCGAAATGAATTAATAATAATAAAAATTAATTAAATGCATATTCTGTAAATAATATTTAAAACCACCAGAAATATTTAATTCAAAAATTTTCATTTTTGTTTAAAAGTTGTTTGGTCTATATTTCTTCTTAACCGATTTAAAAAAATAAAACGATATAATAAATGATCGCGCAATTTTTTGGCAAAAAAATTATCTACAACCACCTTCTTGAATTTTTCATGAAGTAATGCAATTGACAGAAAATTGAATTTATTTGCAGTAAAATGTTAATAGATCGTAAATCATAGCTTATTTCCCGATGATTTTCTTTGAAAGCATTCGAACATGTCAAGTTGTAGAGAATATTTTTGCGTAAAAACTTTCTAATTTGTTAAAAAGTTTCATAGAAAACATTTTTTCAAGAAATTAAAGTTGTTGCTTAAAATATTTCTGGTTATGATCCATTTTTTTCATACAAAACAAACCCTTTCCTCGAAACTGATACCATCCACAATAATTTCACGATTTTAAAAAGCATAATTCAATTTTGTATTCTGAAACCTTTTCTTTTCGTGCCTGTAGTACGTTAATTTTAACTTAAAATAACTTAATTGGAAATTCAAAATATTAAGGTGGCCTTCGAAAGGAGAGGACTATTCGATTGTTGCGTGTTTACTTATATTCAAACTCCATTTGTGAAATTCATGAATGGATTATAATGAGACTCATCGTGTACCGATCGGGTTTCCCAATCGGGTGTCCCGACCTGGCCCCGATCTGGGCGTGTGTTTCATGCGCGGCCTGGCCCCGACCAGGATTCCCGATCGGGACCCGACCTGGACTGGTCTGGCCCCGATCGGGGCCAGACCGAGATTTCTGCACGGGTGACAGCGCGGTTCAGAACTCCACAACTCTGCAATAGCCCAATTCAGTCTCCAAATGATACTTTCCCCTAGATGCCCACATGGGCACCTACGTTCAGAAGAATACATTTGAGACTTGAAAACTCTCTCAAATGATTATTGGGAGCCCAGTGAAATTTGAGATGCAACAAATTTAACACCAGCGTTTTTCTATGAAGTATTTAAACTCTTCCCAAACCTATATTTCATTTATCAAATGATGGACCTTATTCACGATTAAATCTCGTTTTTATTTATTGAAGGTTCCCGTTTCCTCTTTCATTGGGCATCTAGCTTGGATATAAACTTAGACGATGATAGCGCGTATTTACTTGGCCATGGCCACTTTCCCGCACTGAAGTTGTACAGGTAAAACCCGTAAATGGCAAGAACGCGACTTATGCCGCACGCTTTTATGAGGGCCTCGTTAAAAGCTCAGGAAATGCTCTAAAGAGGGCTCCGCGCCGTTCTGGGTTGGACGGTTGAAGGTGCCGCTTAAAGAGCTTAAAAAAACGCGAAGCGCGGGTGTACTCTCTAATGGTTGCGGTTGCAGAAAATCGTATCGCAGTGGTATATGTAGGTAACATATGCTTACAGAAAAGCTCCCCTGGACGAGAAAAAGTACAAAGAGAAAATATGTGGCAAATTACGAGGAAAATGCTGGAGTATCTTACAACAACATGGGTATTTATATCTATCAGAAAATAGCAGATGTCCGTAAGGGGACCTACTTAAGGCGTATTCTAGGGTTTGATTTTGAGTCCATCTATTCCAAATGACAACTTTTTTTTCTACAATTATGATTTTTTGATGTCATGTTTCAACCATATAATCTAAAACGCTAAATACGATCCCTCACAGAATGGTTTTTCGGTAAATGGCCTTCTTGTCGTTTTTTTGTTTGTTTTATTTTGTATTAAATGTAAATATGATGCAATTTATGCGCCTGGGAAGTAGCAAAACGCCACCGTGTAGTTACCCATGGTAAACCGAATTTCGGCGCCATTGGTTCACCATGGATACACTCACGGTGGCGGTTTGCTTCATCCCAGGCTCATAAAATTCATCATATTTTTAATTAATTAAAAAATCGAGACCGTTTTTCAAAAAACCTCTCTTTGAAGTATTATATTTAGCTCTTTAGATAATGCGATTAAAATATGATATCAAACCATTCCTAATTGCAGGAGAAAAGGTCTCATTTGTAATACATGTACTAAAAATCAAGCCAGAGGAAGCACCTTAAATTACGCAACAGCTTAAGGTGAAAGGAGGGGTCGAGAGATTTTGTTACGATTTGTTACGGCAAAGATAAGGATTTAGATAAAAATTTTGCAAATATTAGGTATATGAAAAATTATTTAGGGGAAAATACGGGAATTTTTAAAATGAAGTTTCGCGGTAAACCTGGTATAATTTTCTGGTTAGTGATTTATATTCCTTGTAGTTATATTTCTTCTTTTTTTTTGCAGATTTTTTCTCCTGAAGATTATCTTTCCAGTTATAAATCTTATTCGTTTGCAAATTAAAAAATGTTGTCAAAAAGTCATTATTTTTTATTGAAAATTCAACTAGTTCATAGAAAATTTTACTTTTTGTTAAACACTCATATTTTGATGTTAAAATTCAACTGACTGAAATCTTTTTTGGATGAAAATTCATCTTGTTTTAAAAATTGCTCTATTTTATTTAGAAATTTAACTGTTCTTTACTTATTTTAACGACTTTTTAAATAAATCACCTTTTTGTTTCAGATTCATTATATTTAGTTGAAAACTCATCTCTTTGGTTTAAAGTTGAACTATTTTTGTTGAAAAAATATAATTTTAATTGGAAATTCAAGTGCGTAGGTAAAAGCCAAGCTACTTCGTTCTAATTTTTTTAAAGAAGGATTAACGCTGCTTGAAAATTGATCAAGTTTTGAACAATTAATTTTTTGCTGAAAATTTATATTTTCTGATTGAAAATTCCATTTTTGCATTAAAAAACTCGTCTTTTGGCTTCAAGGTTGAACAATTTAGGTGAACTTTTTTCCTTATAAATGAAAACTTATCTCTTTAGGATGAAAACTTAATTTATTTAATAAAAATTTAATTATAAAAATAAATGGTAAAAAGAATCCAGTTCAATTGAAAATCACTTTGATATTTAAGAATTCACAGCCTTTCTTCTATTCTCGACTTTTTGCATTTTCTAGTTTTCTCACTTAAATTACAAATAAATTAAAAGAATACAAAGATAAATACCAATTATTTTTGGTTAGAAGCTTAATTTTTTTTAAAGAATATTATACTTCTTGTTCCGAATCCTACAGTTTGGTGAAAAATTCCCCTATTCGACTAAAAATTTAATAATTTTCTGGAAATTGCAACTAATTTGTTAAAAATTCACATTTTTGGTCAAAAATTCAAGTATGAACCTTTTTTCAAAGACTTTATATTTTTCTTGAAAATTCAACCGCTTTGGGAGAAAATTCGCTTTTTTAAACAAAATATGATTTTTTAATGAATACTTAAATATTCAATTTTTGATTAAAAGTGATAATTTTTAGACGAAGGTTCAACTATAGTGAAAAAATCATCTTCTTGTAGAACATTAATTTCCTGGGTTGAAAATTTTACCTTCATGTAAAAATTATTCATTTTGTTGAAAATTTGTTTTTTTTTTGTGTAGAAATTTAATGGTTTTTTTGAACATACAACTTTTTTCAAATATTTTGTTAAAAATGTAATTACTTTGTAAAAATTCAAACCTTTTGGTTATTTTATCTTTGTTGGTCGAAAATACAACTATTTTATCAAAAATTCTTCATTTTGATTTGAAACTTGATCTGTTTTGTTTAAAATTCGCTTCTTTTGCTTAAAGGATCAACAATTTAGTTGTTAATTTAACTATTTAATTAAAAATTATTTTTCGGCTAAATGTTCGTCTTTGTGGTCGAAAATATACCTCCTTTGCTACAAAATATTTTTTGGTTGAAAATTCACCTATTTTGTTCAAAATAAAACATATTTCAATTTGAAAGCTTCGTAATTTAAAGCATTTTATATTAAAATAAATATTTCATATCAATATAATTATTAAAAAATTACTTTGTAAATTCAAAATTTGTAATTCTTAAATAAAATTATATGTTTTAATGAAAATTCATGCTTTATGGTTTGAAATTCTTTTTTGGTAAACATATTTTTTTGGTTAAAAATCTAACTACTTTGTTAAAAAGAAAAAAAATTTCGATTTGAAATCCTTGTAATTTAAAGCATTTAATATTAAATTAAATATGCTATATAAATATATACATTAATTTTATTATTATACAACATTATTTAAAAATGACTTGATAATAATGAAAAAATAGCATAGGCTCGTAAAGAGTGTGAAGTTTGCAGCAGTTCGCGGAGGCGAGTTAATGGCGAGTTGAATCAGAGTCGACGGCGCGTGCTGCAAAACTTTACTCGAGTCAAAACTTTGCTTTGCTTTTTAACCTCGATTTGAATTTTTAATGCTCTAATTTGAGAGAAAATTTACCTTATTCAAAAAATAAAATTTAATTTTTGCTCCTCAATTACATTTTAGGTACTATCTCTCATAAAATCCTTAAGAGTCATCTCTCGTGTGCTTAATGAGTTTTTGAAAATTACTCGCTCAATTTGCTAGCAGCACTAATCAGGAACGTCGTCGACGGAGGGTGATATCCGGCGATCCTACCCCGCCAATGAATTTCTGATGCAATGTAGCCATTGAATTGACAAGTGAAAATCAATCAGGTCACCTGGGATGCACAGGAAGGTGCTTAAGTCCCAATGAGCTGTCCTCATTAATAAACAAATATAATTATATGTAGAGAAAATTGAACTTTATGATTAAAAGTTCTAATTTTAACTTTGACCTTTGGAAACAGTGGAAATGAGGTGTCATTCAAACCTGATGACTACTGATCGAAAAATCAGGAATTACCCTGGAATTTTTAAAAATGGGATGAAGATGACAATTTTACATATTTTTCTTTACTTTTGCTATAAATATCGTCCCGCACTTGAAAAAGAAATTGCTTTTTACATACTATATATTTATGAATTTAAATCTTGTGTTAACAGATCGTTGAAATACGTACAAAGTGTGACATAGTTTCGTGATTAATTTAGAAAAAATAGTCATATCGAAACAATAAAAACACCCCTAGATTCGTCTTCGAAAAGTCTCGATACAGTTTTTTTTTACAAAATAAAAAACCGCATCGAGATATTTTCAAGAAGAATGTAATGGTTTTTTTCTAATTTTTTAATCTGAAAATCATTTTGTTCATAATAATTTGCACAACTATAAAAAAGTGATGTAATTGTTCGAAAAATTCTTAAAACAAAAAACAGCACTGTGATTGTTCGGAGACGAATCGAGTGGTGTTTTTATTTCTTTCACACGACTAATATTTTTTTTTTATTGACTACAAAATTTTAAAATCCATATCTGTAGCAAACTTCAAGGTCGTAAAATACTGACCAATTTGGACAAAAAATTTTTAAAAAAGCTCATAAGAGTTCTAAGAGAGTTGTTGATCCTGAAAATGGCTGAAATCATCTAGGTTTTATAGAATAACATTGGTTAAAAATGTTTCAATATTATATAATAAAGGAAATTTTTTCATAAACAAATTATTTGTTAAAAGAATTTTTTTTACGATTTTCCATAATTTTACGATTTTTAAAGATATATTGCAAAAAATCTAGATAAAAGCCATATAATGATGAAGAAATTTCTACCTGAGATTATTATTGTCAATAGCATAAAAAAATTAATAAACAAAGGCATTCTCATGTCATTTTTTTAATCTAGAATTTTATTTTGCTTTAAGAAAATTTTATAATTTCTTATTAATCTTATGATGTTTTAAAAAAAAATTAATAAACAAATGCGTTATTGAGGCATTTTTGGCAAAAAAATCGTTCTTTACAATGTCAGTCCTTTCAGTTGGAAACTTTCTGCCAATTTCAACAACATTCATAACTAGTTGATAAATTATATGATTTTTTAAAACAAGTTTAATAAACAAAAGCATAGATAAGGCATTTGTCGAAAGGAAAATAAGCCTTTTTTATATAATTACATTTTGAATTAGAAATTTCATGATAATTTCAGCAAAAAATCATAATTTATTCATCATTTTGTTAATTGTTAAAAAAAATCAATAAACAATTACATTATTGGGGCATCTGTCAACGGAAATTTTTTTTGATTGTCAGACTTTTCAATTGGGATCTTCATAATAAACTAAGGAACATTCATGATTAGTTGATAAATTTTATAATAATTAAAAATAATTTAACAAAAAAATGCATTATTCAGGCATCTGTGAACGGAAAATTTACTTTTGTTTCGATGTTCGTCTTTTTAATTGGGAACTTCATAATCATTTTAGAAAAATTCATAATTAGTTGGTAAATTTTATATTTTGTTCGAAATAAATTTAAAAAAAAAAACAAATACATTATTCTGAAATTGCAACCTTATTAAAAGAATCAAAGTTATAAGAAACCTAAACTGAAAGGACTGAGATTGAAAAAAATGTCATCGACAAATGCTTAAATAATATATACGCTTATTAAATTTGTTTAAAACATTATGAAATTGTTCAACTTTGTATGACTGTTAATGAAATTATCATTAAGTTCCCAATTAGAAAGACTAATATTAGAAAAAAAAACAAGATTTGCCTGACAGAAGCCCGAATAATGCATTTGTTTACTCAATTTTTGTCTTTAGAAAGGTATAAAATTTAGCAACTAATTCTGAATTTTGTTAAAATGATCATAGAGTTCCTAATTCAAAAGACTGACATGGTTAAAAAAATTGACGTCCAAATAATAACCGAATAATAACCGAATAATACATTTGTTCGTTAAATTCGTTTTTAAAAAATCATGAGGCTTATTAACTAATCATGAATGCAGCTGAATTTGTTTTTAAGATCCCAAATAAAAAGTCTGACAGCGAAAAAAAAGAATTCTTATGTCGAAAGATCCCCCAATAATGCATTCGGTTATCAATTTAAAAAGTTTTCATAAAAAATTTTTTTTTCTTTGGATTAAAAAATGACCTGGAAAAAAACGAACTTTTCTGTAAAAAACTACCTAAATAATGCATTTGTTAATTAATATCATAATTTAGTTCATTTTTTAAATAAATTTGAATAAATTAAAAATTAAACTATTGAAATCAGACTTCAAAATTACAAACCTTTAAAATGTGAATCTTGAAAATAAATAATTTTCAATTCTATATTTTCAAAATTAAAGAATTTTTTATTTTATCTTTTCAAATTTGTAGAACATAAAATTATGAATCTTTAGAATTAAAGATTTTGTAATTTTTAAATGTTACATTTAAGACTGGTCCAAGTTTTGAGTTTTTCGAGTAAAAATTCTGTCATTCTCATTACACACATTAACATTTTTTTATTTGGAAGATTTAAAATTAAAAACTCAAAAACTATTCAAAATCATGACAATTTAAGAATCTGTCTTCATATATCTTCATAATTCAAAATTTTTCATTAAAAAAATCTGTTACACAAACTGATTTTAAAAATGTGTTCAAAATTTTTTTAATTTCAACTATGAGCATTCAAATTTAAACTTAGAAAAATATTTGTTGAACGAAAAACCGTTTTTTTTCCTTTCTATTTTTGAATGGATAGAAAATTTGTAATTTGTTGATGAAAATCTTAATATTGATTTTATTTTGTGTTTATTAATTATATTTTATTCTACCTTAAAGTTAGGAATTTATATAATTTTTATAATTAAGCAATGAAAATAAGTAAAATATTCTAAATAATATATCGAAATGTCTTATTTTTCTGAAATTAATTGTAAAATTAATATTTTACAATTCTGTTTGTCCCAGAACACTTCCATCCACCAAAAACAAAATTTACGTAATTTGTGGATGGCTAACTAAATAACCAAATTTTTCTTTTAAATATTTTTCAATTAACTTTGAGAAACTAGGGAAAATGTTCTTGAAAGTTTTTCCTCTTTATATTACCTTGCAGCATCTGCAAAAAATTTTAGAAGAATTAAGAAACTTATTATCTTGTGAGTGTTTTATTATATTTTTATATAGCTAATAAAATGTTGTGGTGGGAATTTGAAATTATGAAACTTATTTTATGCGAAAAGTAATCTAGAATTTTTTCTTAATGAAATTAAAATCGTCGTCTTCTCTTTTTAAATGATTAATGCTGTCTAAAACTCGAATGAGTAATGCTAAAATTAAATTTTCAAGAACTCTTTTAGCCGTTGAATATTTTAAACATTCCATGGGATTTTTAAGAATTCTACTATCTTTTGACAGTTTCCAATGAATTTTAAACGATTTTCATCACAGAAATTGGAAACAATTTTATAGGTGTTTAATGCTTTTATTGTATTTTTAAAAATACCAAAAGATTTTAGAGAATCTCAATGGTCCAAGGACTTTAAAAATTCGGAAAGTTCCATTGGATTTCAATAGATTGAAAGACTGCGCTATTTCACGAGATTCCAAAGAAATTTTCAAAAATTCAAGGGTTTTTCAGAAAAAATATTTATTGAGAATTTCAGAGGGAAAATAAAATTTTAAGGGTCATCTAGGGTTTTTATGGGTTCTTAGATGATTTTAAAGACTTAGAAATTTTAAAAGGAATTTTTATATATGAAATATTCAAAGATAAAATGTTTCTGCGGATTTCAAAGGATTTCATCTGATTTTAGGATATAAAGAGGACTTTTTGAGATTTCAGTGTCTTAAGAGTATTTCAAAATATCCCAAAATATTTTAGAGAATTTCAAAGGTTTTGAAGCGATTTTAACAAATTTCGCGATGTTAGTGTCGTCGGATTTCAGATCATTTTATATTATTCCAAAGTTTAAAAAAATTTTTGAAAATGTTTTAAATATATTATAGTTTAAATACAATTTACGAGACTTTAAAGTAAGGGTATTTAGGAAGTTTTAAAAAATGTTCAGAAAATTTTAGAAAAAATTTACATTTTAAGAGACATTTAGAGATTTCCAAGAGTTTCTGCAAATCTTATAGAATTTTTATGGGTTCATGGAAAATTTCATACATTCGAACATTTTATAAGGCATTTTAAGACGTATTCCGAGGAATTTTATGAGATTTGAAAGAATTTTGTATGATTATAGAAAATTTCAAAGAATTTTTAGTACATTTCAAGGAGCAAATGAAATTCTAAGTGACATCTAGAGATTTCAAAGGATTTCTACCAATCTAATGGGATCTTATTGGTTTGTCAAGTATTTCAAATATTTGAAAATTTTAAAATGGATTTAAAAAAAAAAAAAATTTTTTTTTAAATTTAGTGGATTCTTAAAGATTTCATAGAATTTTATGAGATTTCGAAAAATTTGAGTAATAATACAACATTTCAAAGAATGTCCAGAAAATTTTAGGGCGAAAATGAAATTCTAAGGGATATTTAGAGATTTCATAGGATTTCTTCGAGTCTCATAGGCCTCTTATGGTTTCTTAGAGGAGTTTAAAGATTTAAACATTTTGAAAGGAATTTTAAATTATATTAAAGATTTCCAATGTCTCACAGAATTTATTGGATTATAAAATAGTTCGAGGAATTTTTATAAGATTCAAAGAATTTTATATGCATATAAAAAATTTAAAAGAATTTCTAGAAAATTTTAGGGAGATAATGAAATTCTAAGAGACATCTAGGGATTTCAAGGGGATTTTTAGGGTTCTCATGAGATTTAATGTTTCCTTAGAGAATTTCAAAGATTTAAATATTTGGAAACGTATTTTGGAAGATATTGAAGATTTACAGAATTTTTAAGTTGAATTTTTTCTGACCGCTGCTTCTTACCAATTTTTAAGAAATGATTGCATTTTAATAAATGACGGCTTATTTTTGCCGGGAAAACATCATCTACAATTCTACTGTTTCTATTTTAAAAAATAGTTATATAATCTAAAATATAATTATTTGTTAAAAAAATAATTTCTTAATAAAAATGGTTGTAGTGATTTCGAGCCATAGAAGAAGCCACAGAATGCAATAATTTTTCAAACATCGGTAAGAAGCGACAGTCGGAAGAAAATCAACTGAAAAAAATATGTCCAAAAAATAATGTTTATTTTTTTTTTTAATTTTAACATTTTTCATGAAAAATCATGTTTTTATTTGGAACAACATCAGTTATAATATTTTGACTCTTAAAATAATAGAAAAACAATTTTTTGAGATATCTGACTTTTAGATCGACAACTACTTTAAAGCTTTTAGAGCGTTTTCAAAGTGTCTAGTAGATTCAAGAGAATTGAAAATATTTCATAGTTTCATAGTTCCAGGGATTTGAAAGTTTACCAAGATATTTTTAGGGGTTTCACAAGACCTAATTAATGTTTTAATATTTTAGTTTCATTGGATTTGAATTGATTTCAAATATTTTGAGCTATTTTAAAAGATTTCAAGAAATTTTAAGAATTTCACAAAATTTGAGATGATTTAAAATAGTTCAAAAGCCTTTAGAAAGTTTGAAAGAATTTCTAGACAATTTCAGGGAGAAAATTTCATTCAAAGGAATATATAGGTCTTATAATTATGTGGTCTTATTGTTAGAGAATTTCAAAAATTTAAGCATTTTGAAATGAGTTTTAAAAGATATTGAAGATTTTTAAACTAAAGTTTTAGAATATTTTACAAGCCATAGTAAATGTTTAAAGATTCCGAGGAATATTATGAGATTTCAAAGAATTTTGTATCATTACGTAAAATTTGAAGAAAATTAACAATTCCGAAGAATCAAAGGATTTTGACCGATTTCAGGGGTTGGAAAGTGGTTTATAGGGTTGTAAAATGTTTAGAGTATTTTAGAAGATTAAAAGAGATTTAAGAGAATTTTCAATATTTAAAGATATTTTAAGAGCTAATTTCAGATGATTTCAGAGCTTTCTACATTTTCAAACAAAAATTTTAAAGATATAAAAAAAGACTAATTGTACAGCTATACTAATAATTAACAAATTAAATTTCTACGAAATTGTATAAGATATTAAAAGGATTTAAAGGTTAAAAATGTTTATTTCGTTTTTAATGGATTTGAGAGATTTTGCGATATTTTACGAGGTTTCGAGAAATTTGAAGACATTTACAAAGTTTTAAGGGATTTTGAAAGTATTTCACAGGTTTTTAAATATTTTAGGTGACTTTAGTAATTTTTAAATAATTTCTAGATTTTAGGAATAAAATTAAATTATAAGGAACATCCACAGATATTAAAGGATTTCTATGGATTTGTATGGATTTCTAAGATTTGAAAGATTTAGACATTTTGAAAAGAATTCTGAAAGATATTAAAGACTTACATTTTTTAAAAGAATTTATTGAATATTTAAAAAGAATCCAAGGAATTTAATAAGATTTCAAAGACATTTTGTATTATTACAGAAAATGTTTAGAAATTTAACAATTTCGAATATTCAAAGAATTTAAACTGATTTCAGGGATCGAAAATATGCTTAGAAGTTTTTAAAGTTTTTAGAATATTTTAAAAAGATTTCGAGAGATTTAAGAAAATTGCAAATATTTTAAGGAGTTTTAAGAGATTTTATGAGATCTCTAAGGAATTTCTAAAATTTTAAAAGTTTTTAAAGAAATTTAAAAGATTTCAAATAAAAACATTTTGAAAAGTCTGAAAATAAGAACAAATTTTTCCCTAAATTGCTAAATAAACTAAAAGTAATTTTTTTCTTTGAGAAATTAATTTTAGAAGAATATTTTTTAATATTTTAAAAATTTCCAGAAAAGAATCTCGAAGATTTTGAGGCAATTTTTTTTATCTTGTGGGATTTTCGAAAAAGGCTAGGAAAAATTCGTGTTTGAAGATAATGAAAAATTTTTTATTACTTTCCTGGAATATTTTTAAATGACTTTTTTAAACAAATTTTCAAAAGAATATTTAAAAAGATTTTTGAACAAATTTTCATTGACGAATTCATGTTTCCAGACTTATACTGATTCAATCTATGTAAACTATGAAATATATAAATTTTTTTGTGCATTTTTTAATTTATAGTATTGAAATTATAGCGAAGATTTGTATTTTTTTAAATGTTTAAACTCTTCAATTTATAAAAGTTAAATAAAAAAATATTTGCAGTTTAACAGCTTAAAATTCAAGGTTTTCAATTGAAAAATGTTGGAAAATTACATTTAATGCCCGCAAATTATTAAGCGTTTAAATTGAAAAATTTTACGCTTCAATTTTAAAAGTTTGAAATTCAAAAGAATTCTTTTTCAACTGTTTAATTTTTATTTGTAGTCAAAAATTTGCTCTTAGACCCAGAATGACAAATATTGAGAACATTGCAATGACATAATTTAAAATGATATATATTCAATGATAATAATAACAATTTGAAAATAATATTATTGAAAAATTAGACAAATTTTTCAATGGTAAAAACTTGTACTTTATTATTTTTTTTTAGTTTTCTACAAGAAAATACAAACAATTATCATAATCACTGAAAATTCAAAGATTCATATCTTTGTCAAAAACTGATGGATTAAAAAAAAAGTTGACTCGGTTTCAAAGTATAAGGCAACACCTTTAAAATCCTGTTGAGTTTTTAAAAAATATAAAAAATAATGTTTTTTATATTAAACAAACAAAAGAATAAAAAATAAAAATGTAATTTTTGACAAATGTATAAAACTTTAAATTTGCACTGATTTTAACTCTAGGGTGGGCAATACTCGTGATCGGTAGTGTATTTTAAAAAAAAGGGCATATATCAACAAAAAACTATAGTTTAAAAATGTTGGACATTCTACTTTAAAAAATGTCCGCCAAGGTGTATAATGTATAAAAAAATGTAACCCCTCAAATAATTATTCGAAAAATTGCATGTGACTATTTGAAAACTATTGCTCAAAATTTATGGTACCAATGACACTATTTTGAGTTTCTAAAATAATAACAAGGCATGGACTTAATGAATATGGTAAAACGGTCTGGAAAAAGCAAAGTTGAAAAGGCGGTTAAAGTTTCTGGGTTAGTTACAGCAATTATATTCCAGGAAAAAATAGACCATTTCATATTTTCTAGGAACATTCACTAAGAGAGCTCTGCTAATTCCTGTTTTTTAAAACTCTCCAGTTGTTGAAGCTTTTTTTTGAACTATGTAAATATTTAAAAAAAAATTAAAAACAAGAGTATATTTTTCGGAAATAATTATTCAATAATAGCTGATATCTGTAATATTATTTGAGATTACTATTTGTCTTCGAAAATTTTTTTAAATTTTGTTTTCACGCTTTTACCAATATATTTCTTGAGGATTTTAATAGTTGAATCCTTAACTAAAAAAGATGAATTTCCAAACCAGAAAGCGAATTTAAAAAAAGTTAAATTTAAAGAGTTGTACACTGGAACTTGGATTGAATGAATCCGTATATACAGCTTCCGAGAATTGTCTATAAATACAGGTTCCAGTGTATTTTCTACCAAAGAGGTGAATTTTCAATTAAAATATGGATCTTTAGCCAATCAAATTATTTGTTGACAAAATAGTTTAACTTTCAATCATATATTTAAATTTTCAACTGAAAACAAAAAAAAATAAGGAAAAAATAATAGTAGACTTTATAATTTACAAGATTGAACTTTTATTTAAAAAGATGAATACTTAACGAAAAATCCAATCGTTGATATCTCAGATAAAAATATTTTAATTCAAAACCACAAACAGTTTGATGCAACAAAATAATACGTATATTTCAATAAAATAGTTGAATCCTCTACTGAAAAATATTTTTATTTTGATTATTGAATCCTCAACAATAACAAAAATTAATTTTAAATCTAAAGAGACGAATTATTCTAACAAAAACAAGTTGAATTTTCAACCAAAAAAGTGAATTTTGAAATGAAAATATGAATCTTTAACCAATAAAAGGATTTATTAACCAAATAGTGTAGTTTTTAACTATGTGATTGAATTCTCAACTAAAAAAGATTACTTAAAAAATAGTTTTTTGAACAAAATAAAATTTTTAACCAAAAGAGATCAATTCTAGACCAAAAATAAAATAGTAGATTATAATCAAGGATATGTAACTTTTATTCTAAAAGATTAATTGTCAACAGAAAATGAAATAATTAATATCTCCAACAAAACAGACTTTGATTTAAAATCAAAAACAGTTATATTTAACCAGAAAAAAATTAAACAAAATAGTTCAATTCTCCACCAAAAATTATTACTTTCAACCATCTGAATTTTTAACCAAAAAGATTTTAAAAATTATGCAAACAAATCAATTTTATACAAAACAGTTGAATTCCTGAACCCTAAAATATAAATTTGGAACAAAACTTAATTCTTCAACAAAATCTTGAGTTTAAATTTTAGTTGAGTTTTTGAAAAAAGTAAATTTTAACAAAATTGTTAAATCCTTAACAAAAGCCGATTATTTCCAATTAAACCTTTCTTTTTCAATTTTCAGTATATATGTTTGAAGTTTTCATCGAAGCAGATTTTGCAGTTAAGAAAGAAAAAAATGTCATTCGAATTATAGTTAAAAAAGAAATGTAATGCTCGAGGTGAAACGAAATTTTTGACAGCTGTTAATTTTTAGAATAATTTTTCATTTACTTTCAAGCTTACATAAATATAATGTCCATGATATTCTTTAAAAATCCAAAATATTTGTGAGATTTCAGATAAATTAAATAAAAATTTAAACAAAAAAGTTAATTTTCAACCAAAAAATATTTTTAATTTTAATGAAAAATAGGAAAAATCATCGAGGAAATTTTTTTAAATCGAATTCTTGATACCTAAAACAAAACGATTAATTTTTAAAGATCCATACATTCTCAAAGATATTAATTTTCAATTTAAAAACGGGAATCTTTAACAAAATAGTGCAATTTTCACAAAAATGGGTAGTCAAAACGAATTAAAATTATAATGAAGTTATTAATTCAGTGGGTATATAATTTTCAATGCAAAATAAAAGTTTCCAGTATTTTTTTTCATGAATTTTAGGATTCCTTTAAACTGACTCCAACAATTTCTAAAATTCTCTTTAAATCTTCCACATTATACTTTGAAAATTTGGGAAATATTTTGGAACAATTGCTATTTTTCTAAATATTCTCTTGAAATTAATTTTTCATAAGAAAAAATCACTCTCAATTCTTCTAAAAAAATTTTAAAAAAAATTTTTTGTTATCTTGAAAGACCTAAAAATCTTCAAAAGCTTCGAAGTTTTATTTTAAAATATGAAAAAATTTATATTCCGTGTTAAATTCTTTTAAATCTTTTAAAGTTTTAAATTATTTTGAATCTTCCACTAATTTATAAATATCACTGAAAGTAACTCGACTTTCGTCTAAAATATGATAATTCTGCATGAATAAAAAATTTGCTGTTAAAATCCTTTACATTCTTTTGTGAAATATTAGAAAATCATTTTTAATATTTTTCAACTTTCATACAAAATTGATTTTCTTTTCAATAAAAATGTTTCGAATTTTTATCAATAATCTTTGAAAAAAATTTATTCTCTTTACACTTTTTATAATTCTTTAGAGGGATTTTTTAAATATAAAATTTAAGTTTAATTTAAATTCTTTTGAATATTCTCAAGATTCAAATTAACCTCGAACTTTTTGAAGATTATAAATTTGGTATAAAAAGCTTTTAAAAATATTTGCCTCTTCTCAAGAATTGTAAAAACCTGAAAAATTAAAATGAGTAATATTTAATTAATAAATAATTTGATATAACCACATGGAATAAGGCCATTTGTTAAAGAATCATATACGATTAAAATTTTTTATTTGATTAATAAGTTTTTAGAATTGAAATTTCAAAATTGTGAACTTTTACATAATTTTAAACAATTTCAAAGAACGATCTGAAAACAGCCACTTAAATTCGTGCTGAAGGATTAAATATATTTTCGACATTTTTTTTTCTTTGCAAATTTAACTGTTTTGTTGAATAGCCTTTTTGGGTAGAAAATTTATTCATTTAAATCCAAAACTCTTATTTTATTTTAGAAGAATCTGTTTCTTCAGATAAAAGTTGATCTGTTTTGGGTAAACATTAACTTTTTTCCAATTCAGTGTTCTAAAAAACTTCCCGTTTCGCGAAAGAAAGTGTATCAGTATTTTTTCAAAATTTTTCTAAATAAACTGCAGAAAATTTTCTTTTCCTTTCCCAATATTCAAGATGAAGCAGCCACTCTTATTAAAAAAATGAAGAGATAAAACTAAGAATAAACGTAAATTTCGAAACCCTGGTGCGATTTATGGCGTAGTACTCGACTGCCAGGCACCCAGTCCCTGAGTACATATGACAAGTCGAGCTTGCAATTTGTAACTCGTCGCAAAAGTTCCCATAAGTTTCTTTTCTTCGCGTGTTGAGTGTCAGAATTGAAACTTCAAAATTTCAACGAAAATCATTTTTCTGAGTTTTGTCAAAGATGTTGAATGCGAAAAAATCCGCATAACAAAGACAGTGAAGAGGAAATACAGATAGAGCAAGTTTGGAAAGGAACTAAAACTGCGGAGCTCGGATAATGCGGCTTTTTCTACTTTTTTTTAAAGCGACTTTTTGGAATTTTTCATAGAGAAATGCAATTAATAGAATTTTTTTCTGTTTTGGTCAGAAGTTCGCTATACTAAGTTTCCATTTTGATCAGAATAAAGGCTTTAAAATTGTAATTTAAATCTAGAAAGAATTCTGACGTTTTAATTCTGAACACCAAACATTTTTAGTTTTTTTTTTATTGAAGCTTCATTTTTAGAAAATTGTAAATTAATAGCCTTTGGAATAAAATGTCTTATTTCATGAATCCTTTTTTTTTAAATTAATTTTTTTCAATTGAAATCCTGAGCAGCTGCACATTTTTTATTCTAGAAAGTTAAAAATCGATTAATTTAAAATTCAATTAGTCTTGATACTCCTTTCACTATTCCCGTTTTTCCAGTTTTTTTTATCCTTTCTTTTCCTCCTTTTGAACAAAAATTTCTATTTCTTATTTTTGTTCGTGTCAATGGAACCTAAACTAATAGAAATCAACAAGGAAAACAAAATATTTCCGTTGAAAAGTCCATTCAGTTTGATCAAATTTCACTATCTGGTTCAAAATTAGATTAATTTGTTGAAAATTTAATTATTCAATTGAAAATTCATATTTCCTGGTTGCAAATTTAGCAATTGTTCAACAAAACAGCTAGTTAGTTGAAGATTCGTCTTTTTTGATTGATTTATCTTTTTATTTGAAAATCCCTCTTTTATTGTAGAAAAATCATATTTTTTAGTTGTGAATTCACATTTTGTTTTTCAAAATTAATTTTTTATTATTCATCTGTCTTCTAAGCAATTGGTCTTTTTCCCTGAAAATTCATCTTTTGTGATTGCAAAGTTAACTATTTTGTTTAAGATTGCCTTTTATATAGAAACTTCATTCTTTTGAATTAAAATTTCTCTTTCAGGTAACAAAATTTATTTTCTTTAGTCGAAAATTCATCTTTCTTGACTAAAAACTAATTTTTTTTAAAACTAAACTGTTTTATAAAAAATTCCTTATTTTTCTGGAAAATTTGTCTTTTTTGGTTGCAAATTTAACTATTTGTTAAACGTTTACCTTATTGCTATAAAAATTTATTCTTTGGAACTAAAATCCCTTTTTAGAGGAAAAATTCGTCTTCTTTAGTTGAAAATTCCTCTTTCTTGATTTAAAATTAACAATTTTGCTTTAAATTCAACTGTCTTCTAAAAAGTTAAATTGTTTGATTGAAAATTCACGTTTTTTTAGATGCTTTACTTTTTGTTCAATATTCGCCTTTTCGATATAAAATTCATTCTTCTGAATTAAAATTATTCTTTTATTGATAAAAATTCATCTTTCTAGGTTGAAAATGTACTTTTTTTTAAAATTAACCTGTCTTATAAAAAATTCGTCATTTTATTTGAAAATTCTTCATTTTTGTTTGCAAATTCAACAATTTTCTGGAAAATTAGCTTTTTGTATACAAAATTCATTCTTTTGAATAAAAATTTCTTTTCATGGAAGAAAATTCATCTTTTTTGGTTGAAAATTAACTTTGTTCAAGTTTTTCTAAAATAATCATCTTTTTCCTCACAAATTCATTTTTGTTGGTTGCAATTTCAACTATCTTGTTTAAGATTCGCCGTTTTAGATACGAAATTCATTCTTTTCATTTCCAAATTCCTCTTTTATGTTAAAAAAATACTCTTGTTCAGTTGAAGATTCATCTTTTTTTATTCAAGATTAGCTTCTTTTCTACGTTCAACCGTCTTCAAAAAAATTTGACTTTTTACTTAACATACGAGGGTGGATTGATAAGTTTCCGGCCTGACCAAGAAAAACAACGTTTTTAAGAATTTTTTTTTTTTATTTCTCAACATAATCTCCTCCAAGGCT